>NC_068306.1:30484791-30707291 GCF_025860055.1 Xyrauchen texanus | reverse complement strand
CAGCTATTTCTCAACTGTGGCTTTTCAGCCTTAATTCTGGGTCTCAAACACACAATTGCACTCTAATGCATCTCTCTCTCTCATTTGTCTCGCTCTTGAATTTCTCCTTTTATCGCTCTCCACAGTGCTTACTGCAATCAGAAATAGGCATTAGACATATAGCATTTAGGTGTGACCACTTACCGATTTCTCTCACCGGACAAACGCTCGACCATGTAAATGTATGTTTATTAAGCTTTTTTCCTCTCATTTTGCTTTTTACTTCACTTGCTAGTTAGAATACAATCAGGATAAGCACTTTTATAACATGATTGTTTTTTCAATAATAACTGCTAGTTCCCCGTCTGTCGCTCACTTCGACGTTGTGTCAAAGAAGCGACACTAGGGGTCTCTCTTGAGCACCGAATATGCCTCTAATCTGTGAAAAAAGGCCAATTAGAAGTTGGCAGACAGTATTTGCATACCCCGCCCCCAGACATACGGGTATAAAGGTGAGGAAATACATCAAATTTTCTTCGGAGCCGATGGTTGTGTATGCAGTCAGCTGCGAGTTAACACCCGTTCCTGTTCCTCTGACGCTGCCTGCTGTTGGATCTACGGCACACTACAGCGGCTTTCTCCTTCTCTGCACGGCAGTGCAGTTTGCCCCTGGGCGCTTCGACAGCGCAGTTAAAAGAGTTATTTTCTCTAAAAAGAGCAAATACACAGCTGGCGTTGAACGTCCTTTTCAGGACGCGTCTTTTTAAAGACGTCTTTTCCGCCTCTGTGTAGTTTCTGGATGCGGTTGATTTCTCCCCACCTCTGACGGTCATAAAGGCTGCCTTGCGTGCCTGGGCTGCGATTACACGCAGGCAGCGCTTTGGAGGTGATTTGGGGATAATGACAGGCTCCATTTGGCGGGTAAATCCCATCCCAATCCTATCCCATGATAGAGCCTGTCCCTCCAACCAGGTAAGATTTGACACAAATCAGTTTAAAGTACTCTCCAGTATTGAGATCTAGATCATTGAATGTATATGACTGGAAAAAATAGAGATGTTTTTGACTCATATGCCATTATGAAATATCACCACCCTGTGCCACCTCTCCAGGGCATTAATAACATAATTCTGAACAGATCTCCATATATCTTTTGTCTTGGTGAAGGTCAAGCTGGTGGAAATCCACAGTGCCATCATTGTCCTTCAGCTGGACTGTAATGGAATCACTGAATTCTCATATTCCTCTGTGTCTATGATGCTGCCAAACTGCTCTCTCACGAGCCCCCATCACATCTCACTCATCTCTTTTGTGGGACTGAACTTTCAGGGCCAAATATTGACTATTGGATTGTGGTTCAAAAATTCCATAGACTGACATTGAAGCAGGAACCCAAGCAATGTACAGTAGACACCAAAATATCACAGACTTTGGGGTGTGCTCTTTTAACTTGGACCAGTAAGTAACTAAACAGCAAAGTTGTAAAAAAAATAAAAACACGTAGAACACCTTCGCAACCGCAAAGCGTTTATAAGTGTTATAAAATCACTTACTAACCTTTTCTGTGTTACAGCCAATTGTACAACTTGTTGCCATGACGGCATAAGGCCCTAAAACAACCATAGAAATTATGATTTAAACAACTTTACAGCTCAAATAATACATGAGTTTTAACAGAAACTTTTATGTAAGTGCTTTTATAAAATTATAAGCTTTAAATTTCTGCCTTTAAACCCTCCAGAAATTGGCCACATTGACTTCTATTATAAGAGAATCACAGTAACCTCGATTTTTGCTTTTTTAAAGAAAAGGAGGAACTAAATGAGCCAAAATACATTTTTGTGGTAATCAACATTATGCCGCAAATGCTGTCGATTGAGCTGAACTTGTAATGATCCCAGAATATTCCTTTCATTTTGTACTTGGCACAAATCTCTTCTAATTGTGTGCAGTCATTTCATGTGAATAAGAATATGATTCTGCTCTTGCTGAATTTGTGCCATCAGCAGCTTGCTTTTTCTTTCCTGAGACTTGGGTTGGAAACTACATAAATAACTACCTGTATTTTTCTTTATCATCATCATGTCAAATTTTAATAGAGGTTTCCTTAATAGTTTACTAATTAGGGTTGGGAACCAAGAAATGGTTCTTATTAAGAACCAGTTCCATTTTTAAAAAAAATCATGGAACTGTATGATTTTCATTTAAGTTCTCTTAGTGGTTCTTAAATGTGCATTTTTCTGCCAATGTGGATGGATCAACAAACTAAAATACTCTGAAAGTGTTTCCTGCAGTGCTATTCAGTGGCAGTACTGCACCTTACTGAATTTACAATGCGAAACACATAGCGCAAACATTGTAATGCAGTTCCCGAAGAAATTACTCTTATGATCTGGATCTTTTTAGTGAATCAACAGCACTTCAGTCAGGGTAGTTACTGAATTTATCTCACTGACCTGGAAGATATAACTTCTGTCATGTCCAGCTTGAAATGAACCAGGAACTGTATTATGGAATGTTGTATAAAAGCTTGTGAGACTTAAATTTGTCAGTGCAGTTACTGGTTGTTATCTGTAGTTAAAGATGGACGTACACATTATGTGTTTTGTTGTAATTAGTGAAATATAAAAAAATGAATGAATTAAATATGTTAGCAATTGGGTTTTCAAACTTTTTGATGCCAAGGTTCCCCAAATAGGATTGTCTCCTTGTGAGGGACCCTCTTCCTGAGATATAAAAGCAGCTATATGTTTTCATGTATAAAGACCAATTGTGAGAAAATGACATGAGTGATATTATAAAGATGTTTTGTTTGAGAAATTAAATAATTGAAAATATAATAATAAAATGGCTTTTATATTGCCACTAAGCCAAAACAAATTACTTAAATACAGGATATCTGGAAAATATTTACTTTGTATCAAGTTGACAGTGTTCCTTTTTTCTGCTCAGTTTCCTCTATAAAAGCAGTATCGTATTACATACCATGGATATAAAATTCTACACACCCCTGTTAAAATGCCATGTTTTTGTGATGTAAAAGAATGAGACCATGTTAAATCATTTCAGAACTTTTTCCACTTTTAATGTGACCTATAATGTGATCAATTCAATTGAAAAACAAACTGAAATCTTGTGAAATTCTGTGTTCAGACTTAATCACATTCAAACTCATGTTAAATAGAAGTCATTACACACCTGCCATCATTTAAAGGGACTCAAAGTTCAACTGTTCTAGTAGGATTGTCCTGACATTTTCTAGCAAAAGCCATGGTCTATGGGGTAGGGTGGCAAGACGGAAGCCTTTTCTTACAAAGAAAAACATCCAAGCCCGGCTGAAGTTTGCAAAAACAAACATCAAGTCTCCCAAAAGCACATGGGAAAATGTGTTATGGTCTGATGAAACCAAGGTTGAACTTTTTGGCAATAATTCCAAAAGGTATGTTTGGCACAAAAACAACACTGCACATCACCCAAAGCACACATACCCACAGTGAACCATGGTGGTGGCAGCATCATGCTTTAGGGTTGTTTTTCTTCAGCTGGAACCGGGGCCTTAGTCAGGAAGGAGGGAATTATGAACAGTTCCAAATACCAGGCAATTTTGGCACAAAACCGTCAGGCGTCTGTTAGAAAGCTGAAGATGAAGAGGAAGTTCACCTTTCAGCTTGACAACGACCCAAAGCACACATCCAAATCCACAATAGCATGGCTTCACCAGAAGAAGATTAACGTTTTGGAATGGCCCAGCCAGAGCCCAGACCTGAATCCAATTGAACATCTGTGGGGTGATCTGAAGAGGGCTGTGCACAGGAGATGTCCTTGCAATCTGAGAGATTTGGAGCACTTTTGCAAAGAAGAGTGGGCAAAATTGCCACGTCAAGATGTGCCATGCTAATAGGTGCTTCATCAAAGTATTAGTTTAAGGGTGTGCACACTTATGCAACCAGGCTATTGTGAGTTTTTTTTATTTAAAATTTTTCCCCCTCAAAGATTTCGGTTTGTTTTTCAATTGAATTGTTCACATTATAGGTCACATTAAAGGTGGAAAAAGTTTTGACATGATTTTTCTTTGTCTCATTCTTTTACATCACAAGAACCTGGCATTTTGACAGGGGTGTGTAGACTTTTTATATCCACTGTATAAACATAAATAAAATTCCATTGAAATTTATTTTTAGTCGATAAACATTTGAAAAGTTACATTTTGTAATTTATTTTAATTTTTTTATTCACATGTAATACAAAAAAAGTTCTCTGAAATTTTTCTCTGAAACCCCCTCTTGAGGCCCCTGACGGCCCACGGGCCACAGTAAAAAAAAAAATCAAATAAAAAGTAGAACCAATTATTGTGTCATTTTGGTGTCATTTTGGGGCTGGGCCCCCTACGGTTACAATTGTAGAATATCCCGTGACTGTGTTGTGTTTTGGAAATAAATTCGCTGAAACTTCAAAATCCTGGCCATCAAGTCAAATGAATGTTGTCAAACAAACAAAGAATGTGGATTCTTTTGGAGCATATTAATAACGGACAGCAACAATGTATGAGACTGAGAAAAGGGAAAGATATCATCAAATTCAGTAAAGGAAGAAAAATGCCAAACAAAATACATTTATGGACATCACAGCATAACTTAAAATCATGAAGACTCTTCATATAGATGAAAATAATAATTTAATAAACAAAATAGAAAACAAATTTGATCACCACCTACCACTGAGAGAGCACACATGACTGAAAGGAAAAGGAAATCCAAATATGGTACTGGCAAGTGGAATCACAAAATATATCTATAATTGTAAATATCTGTATATTTGTCCATTCTCTGGGATTGTGCTGGGGACTCTAAACATCACTGACTACAAACTGTTTTTTTTTGTTGTTTTTTGGTTTTTGCCAGCATCTAAGACATGGACTGTGTACCACTTTGCATACTATCCATCCTATATGTGAATGACAGGTTTCATAAATTTTTCTAAAAACAGCTAATTGTTAGCACTTGTCATTTTGGTCATATACATTTACGTATATCAGCACGTGTTGGATGCATATTGTACATTTTACACTGAGAAAATAGCATGTATTTTACTAAAATTCCATCATTGTCAGCAGGCTGACTGAGTAATATGTTGCTGCCTTCAAGCATCGGGTGTTCGTTTCTACAACATGTCATGCATTCAAGCGAGACAACAAAATACAGAAAAAGCTAAGCTTACACTTATGCACAATGCACATTCGGCAAAAGCTCATTTTTTTTATTTTTTTTTTTTATTGTACTGCAAAAACCTGCATCACTTATACACAATATATATAATTTATTAATGCATTGTATCCTAAAAAGTATTCATTAATTAGCTTAAAACAAAACCTGAAGGGTGAGTCATTAGTTGACTGTCATATTTAACAAATTAATATTACTGAAATAAAGGACAGAATTTGAAATCATTTAGCAAAATCATTGGTTTCCATCATCTTTGTTGTCAAAATGCTCCTTACAAATTCTCAACTCAGCAACTTGGGTATCATCTAGAATTCCTACTTTCCCACTTGTAAATATGACTTTGCTTGGTCATTTATGTGCTCAGAACTTGTAATTACAATATTTCCGACCCCACTTGAAGAGCATATATATTACTGTGTCAAAATAAGAGTTCCCCAAGAAATATGCAAGAATGAAGCTGGCGTCTTCCATGTTTCCTGTTCTTTTCGACAACAAAGCACTTGAACGAGACAAACTCATAATTCCCACTTCAAAATTGGGAAGTATTGTAGGATAATTCTGACAGCACATAAACGCAGCATACTGAATGCAATTACTATGTGACAGTGTAGTTTGTCCCAAAACTGCTGCACTGTCTTTATACATACTCAAAAGTATGTACAGAGTATGTGTCTATGTAACTTTTCCATCACTATTGAAGATAGCAAAGTAGAGGGACACAATTTTTGTAAAATCGAATTAAGCACAAATGGTTTGCAATTGATTGGTTGGATGTTATCAGCTGTTTGTGTGTTTGGGAAAGGATCCTCCATTTGTGTTGGATGTGAATCTAGGAGCAGTGAGCCGACTGGTGTCCATCGCTGTTCAGTGTCATGGAGAAAACACTCAAGGACTGGAGATAGTTTGCAAGGCAAAAGATAACTCTCTTTCTCTCTTCATATCTCTTTTTTTCAACAAGTCATTGATGCTCTCGCACTTTCCTGTCTAACACAGACTTTTAATTGTTAATTTGTTTTCCTTTCACTGGACTTGAGAAACCCCCGGTTTGTCTACAAGAAAGAAGGACAAAGCAGTTTGGAGGTGTTTGAGATACTGTCAAAGTTTGTTTTCCCTCTCTCCCACAACCTGGTAGGACCCTTTGAAAATAGTCACATATCTGACATGTGTATTACTGGGAAGAACTAAAGACCTTTCATTGTCTTTAATGATATACATTTTCTCTGCCTACAGTCACTCTTCACCTTTAAGTACCGAGAGAGGTTTCCAGGAGATGGCTGGAAGATCTACGACCCAGTTGCTGAATACAAAAGACAGGTATTTTTTCATACTACCAACCACAGAGAATGGATATGTAATTTAGCTTTTTAGGGGGATAGTTCACTCAAAAATTTTAATTCTGTCACAAAAAGTGATGTTCTTCATCAAATTCACTACACAGCATCTTTTTTTATATGCATCGTACTTTGTAGCTCCGCCCAGGATCCTGCTTCACATAGCTGTATATTAAACATCAAATATGGTTTGATTGGCAGCTGTTGTATCATTTTGCTCAAGATAAGAAGCCTCATTGAACAGATGCTGCTGTATGTGTGTGTGTGTGTGTGTGTGTGTGTGTGTGTGTGTGTGTGTGTGTGTATAATGGGTGATGACAGGGTCTGCCAAATGATAGTTGGATCATCAGTAAAGTCAACAGCAGTTATGAAGTGTGTGAGACTATCCAGCCTTGCTCGTCCTGCCTTCAAACTTCACAGAGGACAAACTTAAGAGAGTTGTGACCTTCAGGGCCAAATGCCGTTTCCCGGTAACTTCCTCTCTAAAACTTTTCACACGCAAATTTGTTAACCCAGGGTCATACTTAACCCTGGGTAAACAAAGTCCTAGGTTACCTTGTTTCATGTTCCACACAGTGTTAATAACTGCTTATTAATGAAAAGGGGAAATGACAGCAGGCAAATATTCTCCTTTAGTCTGTTGTCTTTTGAAACATACTACAAAAACACACACAAAAGGAATACTGTTTCTTCATCACACCAGTTCTTGCGTTCGCCATCACTGTTCACCTGTTTAACATTTTACTGGTTTCCCTCAGATGGAGAATGTCACCCTTGGTGCAGCAATGCAGGATTAACCCATTAAAAGTGTGCTAATCCCTTTTCAAATTTATAAGTGTGAAACACCTGTGGTTAAAAGCAGTGTTTAAAAAGATGATAACCCAAGGTCTAGCACAATATGAAATGCCCTTCTGTATTTATGAATCAGGTTTTTTCTACATTGGGGGACCAAATGTCCCTACAAGGATCGTAAAACCTGAAATCTCTGACATTGGTCGTGTTAGGATGCACTTAAGAAAACTTTTTTTCCAGGGTTTTTGCTGAAAGTGGTGTTCTGAAATGTCATGTATACAAGAACGCAGATTTCCTTATTTCCTTAAGGGATTACGAGAAAGGAGTTTAACATACCAGGGTTTCTCCCGAAGAACTGTGTTTATGTGGTCATGTAAACACATAAGCGACTTTCTTACAGGAGAGCACATGTGCGTAAACAGACTGGATAACAAATGTCATGGGATGGAGCCCAGCTGTCAACACAGCAGAAAGAATTCATAATTTCTGGGAGTACAGTGGGAAAATCAAAAACTATAACCATTTATACACAGCAACATAAAATATTGTAGTTTGACACAAGAGGGATATCCCATTAATTCAGTGCAATTCTGCTGCAGGTCGCGATAGAAAGATAGGGAAACAAACACTGCAACAACTCTGGAATACGTATCTAGAAATAAAGTGAATCAATGGAGAACATAATAGCGAAGTTTTCCTCTGATGCCACGTTTGTTGTTTACATGAGCCTCCCTGCGGAGAAAGCTGCTTACTGATTGAGCTGCATGTAAAGTGGAGTAAAGTGTACACCGCTTATACAGTCCATTTTCTGGTGTCCATGCAAATTTAGTCAATTGAGAGGACCAGCCAACAGTCCCCACGATGAAAACAGCTTAATAAACATAGTAGGGGAAAACATATATATAATATAATTAGCTCAGTATAAAAAACGCTGAAGACAATGGAAATTCCTCACCATTATAGAAAAACAAACCTGTCCGTGTGTGCATTTGACAAATCTTTAGAAATCAATATGCCCTCAACTGCATACATCAAAATATTTAGTTGTGAAAGATTTTCTTAAGATAAGCATTTAATAATTTAATTTATAGTCTTGGTTCTTCTAAAACAGTGGCGGCTGCTGGTCTTTCAAAGAGGGGAAGCTCATTTTCGGCCTACATTATAAACTTATTTACCCTATTTTTTGCACTAAATCAATCTTAGGTGTTGATCTGCCCTGCTGTTTAATTCTAATTTTTTCCTCGTAAGGAAGACTTTCAAATGGCTTCGCCAAAATCAGGTCGACAATATTAGCACCGTCTGCCAGCGTCGCGCAGTTTCACCCGTACAACGCTAGCCTAGCCTACTGTATGAATGAATGAATGAACGAACGAACGAGCGGCTCTAAAACAAAATATATTAAACTTGGTAAAACTGAAACAAGGAATGTGGTGTATAATTGTGTGAAATGTATTATGCAAATTGACTAGCAATTTCAGCCAAACAAATATAAAGAAATAGGTTGCAGCAGTTTGTCTTTCGACTACACTTGAGAAATCCGCGATGGGACTGAGCGTGAAATAGCTTCAGTGACTTCTTATAGTACAGCTTCGCTGTCAATCAAAAAGAGATGCAGTCTTTCGACAGATCCTCCAATCATCACGCGGAAGCCCGGAGTCCGGGCCAGCCCACTCCTCATTCACCCCCAGAGACGCTGAGCGTCCGTGGGCGGGACATAATCGCAGCATTTATCCAATGACCGTCTATTTTCGGAGCACTGAAAAAAACCGTTCAGAGCAGCCCCATTGAAGTCAATGGACGCTCGGCTTCAACAGGGAAATGCACTGACGCTACGGGAATGTATATGAAGTAAACCGAGTCAGCCGACCTGCTATATGTAATGTAGCTGATTCTGAATGAACTCGTCTTCGAGATGAACGTGTTCTAACGCATTTTTAGTCAATAAATTGTTTACACAATAGTACATATTTGACCATTATTTTTTTGACATTATAGGGGAAGCTGAGATTCCCTTGCAGTCTTAAAGAAATCCCCACTGTTCTAAAACCTTTATAAGACTAGCTTCCTAGCAGCATCTATATTTGCAGTTTAATAATATTAGCAATGAGTTGAAGGATTGTGAACTATGCAACACTTTTAAAAATCTTATTTCACCCTTTGAATAACTTTATTAGCAGTAACTTTATATAAATCTAAATATAAAAAAGTGTTGTTTTTTGCTGGAAATGAAACAAAATGGTTTATATACTGTATTAAAAACCATGCAACAATGCCTGTTTTTGATGACATGGTGCTGTCACGATCCCCTGTGTTTCTCACTTGTCATCCCGAACTACACTTCCCATATCCCCTACCCTCATCACTGCCAGTGTCATTGTTCTCACCTGTATGTAATTTAATCATCATCACCCTTCTGTATTTAAACCCTGTTTGTTTGTTCATTCATTGTCGGTTGTCAAATGTAAATGTTTTGGTTTTCCTCGATGTTTCTCCTGCCCGTGCTCTCCGTGGATGTTTTTTCGTGTTTATGTTTTGTTTTCCCCTCGTGGAGGTTTTGTTTGTTCCCAGTGTTGTTCAGTTATTTTGAGTTATCCTGTTCACCCTTTTGTTCCTTTATTAAAGTGCTGCATTTAGATCGCCACTCCTCGTCTGCCCTCGTCTGATTCATAACATCATGAGAGTGTGCAAATGATGAGAGAATTTTCATTTTTGGGTGAACTATCCCTTTAATGTAAAATCCACAAGTGATGCCACCTTTTTAAGGACTCCAACTGGTGATCTCATGTTGGTCTGATAGCCTTGGAGGTAAGGATGAAGTTCTCAAAGTTCATGCTTATAGACTGAACACGTAATACACTTGCGCATGACTTCATCTTTTTCACAAATTTGCGTTTTTGGATGTTTACCCAGAGACGATAACTGCATAATTTTGAAAGACTTGCACTTTGAAACCCGTTTTCCAAAGTTTGCGTTTTCAGGCCCCAAAACGTCGTTGTCATGTAAACTAACAGTCAAAATGCATAAAACATTTTCCATTTTTAGTTGAAAACGTTGTTGTGTAAACGGTCCCTTAATTGTTAAAATATTTGCTAGATGCTAGTTAACTGCTTTTCCTTCACTATTTGGTCTTACTCACATCAATGTACATAAGTGCAATTTATTTTTATCTACAAAATTTTATTCTGGCATTTAAGCATAAGAAATGTTTCCGAACTTATACAAAAAGAGCATTTGTTGAAACAAAGCTGCCAAAACAACTCATTCTCTACATCCTCGACAACCATTATAAATTAGATGCATGACAAATAATTCGATTATTTGTCTTAATAGATTCTCCACCATTAAAATTGTAGTACAATGTTTCGTTGGATCCGCTCACAATTTCTATTGTAAGGAATTAGCTTTAATCAGTGAATTATGATTAATTCACTTATTAGAGTGATATTATTCTCATGGCTTATTGAAAATAATCTCACATGTATTTAGGTACAGCTTTGAAGTGAAATCTTTCAGAAACAGGGATGAGATTATTTATCAAAATATACCACAGTCACGTCATCTTTGAACACAGACAAACTTTATTACTATTCTAAACATAAATCTAATCTAACACATATATATACATGAGACAGGTTGGTGAAAAGTGACAGAATGTGAAATAAATGATCAGTACAGTGAAAATGAACTTTATGGAATCTGTTGACAATACCTTAAGAACCATTTCATCCTTCTTTGAGTCTACATCGATTTGCTATCGGATTACCCAAATTATTTAATTAATACACCAGCACTTTGAGCACAATATTGGAGATGTACTTGCATGTCTTTGTGGTGTTTCTTTGTGTTCTTTGTGTTGCTTGGTTCTTGGTGCTTGGTCAAAAGTTCGTACCATCAATGTTTTGGACCTCTGTATGAATGATGATTTTGGCTTTGAAGCGAGGCCTTCTCATTGGTGTGTGAACCGTAGAGAGTGACAAGCTTTCTCGGGAAGTCGAGTCCCGAGCTTCCTTGGGCCTCACATGGCATGGACCTGGTAGTCAGCGGAACGACCAGACAAAGCACGTGCAGGCAGGTTGAGAGAAGGGCAAAGAGCCTCAAGAGAGAAGAGAGAGTGTTCTTCCTGTTTGGAAATATTTTGACTGTAATTGTCCGCATCCCCATAGGTGTCCTGCACCAATCAGAAGTGACTTTTCAGAGTCACATGGTCAACTGGGCTGTCTTTTCCGACAGTTGATTTATGGTCCTTTGTTCCAGAGACTTACAAATCTCCCACTCAAAAAAAGTGTATATTTAATCATTAACTTTTATATCTTGAGAATGGTACAAGAGACATGATATTCGTTGTCATCAGCTTTCTCTATGTAACCAAACAAATGCTTGCATACCAAATATTACATTCTTTCATGAATATTGTACGTGCATGTAACAAAACATGAAAATCCCTGGTTACAAAATGCTATTGGTAAACATCATTGTATTTGATCAAATTAAGCCTTATATTTACCATTCTTAGGAGAATGAGATGAATCATATAAAATGAAATATTATATTTATCAATTATAAGTGATTGCACATCGCTACACACATTTTAAAGAGGTCCACCAGTCTATAATCATTAATTTGTCAGGTACAAACGTTACCACAATTCAAAGTGATTTTCAGCATTATCTAGAAAGGCTAGATTAAGATGAAATGTCTTAGAGTTGTGCAAATCTGATGGTCCTTGTAACCTTATACAGAAAAGCCTGGTTTAACTCTGTGTGGGGGTTCCTGCTGAGGGCCTGTAATGGATGATGTTGGAACATTCCAAACTGAAAGGCTGGGTTTTTCCTAGATTCAAATAATGGTGCTGGAATTCTTCTGCATATATAATCTTACAACACATACACACCTACTTTACCTGATCACTTCTGTAGCCCCACCCAGTAGCTGTTAAATGGCAATGAGAGAGGTCAGTCAAGAGCAGAGAGCCAATCATAACCGAGGGCATTTACTGTCAAGTCTTAAAGGAGAAGCAGCACCAAAACTGAGCATTTCTGACAGAGGGTCAGAATGAGGGTGAAAAATGATCATGTTTTGCAAATATATGACTGTTTTTTATGCAAAAAAAACATTACTAATAATATGAGTGAACCTCAAGGAACATATTAAAATAATATAAGAAGTCATGTCATGACCGCTTTAAATCAAAAGGATTTGAAAAACCATAAGAAACATACATTTAGTAAAGGGTGTTTTAAACCTTTCACAAATAGTTTATATAAAATAAAAACATGCATTTCTTAATTTATTTGCAAAAGTGGTTTATTAGCACCTGTATTTTTAAATGTTTAATGAGTACCAGTAGTAGAGTACCATTCTTCATTGACCCAGTTTAAGCCTCAGCTGGAATTAAAACTAACTTTCTCTGGAGAATCTGCCATCAGTACATTAGCCAGTTTATATTAATTACTAGTTAATGAAACAAGTCAAGCATTGAAATGAGGACAAGACAATGCTTGCTAATGTTTCTTAGACGTATAGTTCAGTATACATACAAAAGAAATTATAGGAAATTCATAGATAGCTCTGGGCGATGATCATAGCATGTCAAAGCATGTTTCTCTTACAAATCACAACAGAGCATCATTTGTAGTGACTTAAAATGTGATATGAAAGAGAGCAAACAAACCTGTGCAGAATAATTAATAGGAAAAAAAGTCTAATGAATATCTTGGCTAAGTTTGAGAAGTTTGACGGTCACAATAGATGGTCTTTCTAAAATAGCTGGCCAACAGTGCATATTTACTTAGCTCCTCTTCTACAGGCCAAAGATGGAGGATATGAGAATGAGAGTTTCTACATCAACGTGGAGCTGAATTTTCTGGAGATCCCCAACATTCATGTGATGAGAGAATTGTTGAGGAAACTAAAAGAGGTGGTGTATCCTGCCATTTACCAACAACACTGGTTCTCATTTGTGGACTCTACGCACTGACTGAAATACATCAAGGTGAGATTTTTTACTTGTTCATGCCACGATAACATGTTCATTTGGAAGTCAAGTCTTCATCAAAGCTGATTCTTAAAGGTTCACCCAAAATTTTTATTCTGTCATTTGATTATTCACATATGACTTTGTTTCATCTATGGAACACAAAAGGAGGGATTTTAAAGATTGTCCCTCTCGCTGTGGGACATACAATACATACCCATACAATAGCAGTTTTGAGTCACTATCTTTAAAGCTTAAGTAGGGGCCTGTGTAGCTCAGCGAGTACTGACACTGACTACCCCCTAGAGTCGTGAGTTCAAATCCAGGGTGTGCTGACTCCAGCCAGATCTCCTAAGCAACCGAATTGGCCCGGTTGCTAGAGAGGGTAGAGTCACATGGGTTAACCACCTCGTGGTCACGATTAGTGGTTCTCGCTCTCAATGGAGCATGTGGTAAGTTGTGCGTAGATCGCAGAGAGTAGCATGAGCCTAGCATGAGCCTCCACATGCAGAGTCTCCACCTTGTCATGCCCATGAGCCATGTTATAAGATCAATTGAGACTTGTCCTCCACCACACAGATTGAGGTGAGTAACAGCGCCACCACGAGGATTTACTAAGTAGTGGGAATTGGGCATTCCAAATTGGGAGAAAATGCAATAGAGTCTGGCTGCAGACATGCAGATGCACTCTCAGACATGCAGCCACAGACATGCAGTCTCAGACTCACGCATTCGCACTGAAATGCACTCTCAGACATGCAGTCTCAGACTAACACATTCATGCTGAAATGCACTCTCAGACATGCAGTCTCCAACTCACGCATGCGCTCTGAGATGCACTCTCAGACATGCAGTCTCAGACTCACGCATGTGCTCTGAAATGCACTCTCAGACATGCAGTCTCAGATTCACACATTCGTGCTGAAATGCACTCTCAGACATGCAGTCTCCAACTCACGCATTCGCACTGAAATGCACTCTTAGACATGCAGTCTCAGACTCACACATTTGCGCTGTAATGCACTCTCAGACATGCAGTCTCAGACTCACGCATTCGCGCTGAAATGCACTCTCAGACATGCAGTCTCAGACTCACGCATGCACTCTGAGATGCACTCTCATACATGCAGTCTCAGACTCACGCATGCGCTCTGAAATGCACTCTCAGACATGCAGTCTCAGACTCACACATTCGCGCTGAAATGCACTCTCAGACATGCAGTCTCCAACTCACGCATTTGCACTGAAATGCACTCTCAGACATGCAGTCTCCGACTCACGCATTCGCGCTGAAATGCACTCTCAGACATGCAGTCTCAGACTCACACATTCGCGCTGAAATGCACTCTCAGACATGCAGTCTCAGACTCACACATTTGCGCTGAAATGCACTCTCAGACATGCAGTCTCAGACTCACACATTCGCACTGAAATGCACTCTCAGACATTCAGTCTCAGACTCGCACATTCGCGCTGAAATGCACTCTCAGACATTCAGTCTCAGACTCGCACATTCGCGCTGAAATGCACTCTCAGACATGCAGTCTCAGACTCCCACATTCGCGCTGAAATGCACTCTCAGACATGCAGTCTCCGTCTCACGCATTCGTGCTGAAATGCACTCTCAGACATGCAGTCTTAGACTCACGCATGCGCTCTGAGATGCACTCTTTGCTGTGACGTCATATACTCTTCACTATGTCGAAACCGGAAACACGCTGTCGCAAATCGAAAATATATTAAGTTGAAACTGAAGGAACAGACAATTCTATTAGAGCTGCCTTAAAATTTATCTGAAAACAAGTTTTATGTGGTGGATTTGTAAACGCCACGTATTTGGGGTGGAACTTACGACTTTTTAATATTACCATCGGGACTGGTGGGCCAGGATTTTATATAAATCATAGTTCACGGACATGTTGACCGTCTACTCTAATAAGATCAGATTACTATGCAGATCAAAGATCTGACGGTACACGGTGTGTAATGTCTCTTTGTGAAAGGATGTTCGAATAAAAATCATGCAATACTGACAAAATACATGCATAATTCATGTCTGCTGCCAATTAAAATTCAACTTTTCTTGTATACATTCCTATTTTATATTTCTCAGTTTAAGATAAATTGTTACGCGGGTAATGTGTATTTAAGTTGTTTCATGTCAGACAAATGATTCAATGATAATTAATTTAATGAACTGAAATTGCACCGGTGTATATTTCTTCACTTTAGACCATATGTATCCCTTTATAATAACTTATTGTTAAATCATTGATTGCTTAACACAGCATTAAAGCATGAGCTCTGTTGCTATCAGGTTCAATACGCTGACAAGATTGCCATACCAGTATTTCAAACAAATCAGAAAGAATTTAACACAAGACAGTTGTTGATTGTTATGAATTTAGTAAATAATAATAATACAATAAATATTTATTTATTTTTATTTATTTATATTTTATTTCGAACAATAATACATACATATAGCATGACATATAACAATGGCAGTAAGAAGCATTTGATTTTTAACAACATGATCAGTCAAATGCTCGAAAAGGAATGGGAAGAAGTCAAACTTATTTAAACCCACCCCGATCTGTTATAGTAAAGGGAAAAACAAGAGCGAAAAAACACAAAAAAATAAATACAAAATAAAAATTGAAAAAAGAAAAAACAGCATATCTTAATTACACACCATATTACCTCAGGTAAATAATTAGAGTACTATCAACAATGGTAATCCGAATACCTGCCCTGCCAATAAATACAAGAATACATCTGTAAGTAATACCCGCAATGATAATCAGAATATCTACAAGAAAGATAACAAGCCCATGAATACATGAATACAATGATTTAAACCCCACACTCCTTGTACTGTGACAAGACCTTCTGTTTATAGAATTCTTTAAACTGGTGAATACATTGACAATGTTTAAGTTCAACCCCCAAGCTATTCCATAATTTAACCCCGCATTACAGACACATTAAAACTCCTCCTGGTGGTTTTGACCATAGGTATAAAAAAGTTCCCATAGCTCCTCAAACTGTAACTGCTCACTCTGTGTGTATACGTTTTGTATATTAGCAGGTAATAAGTTATGAAATGCTTTAAATAAGAGTTGTGCCGTGTTAAATTTAATATAATGTATTTTTAATAACTTTGATTTGAGAAAAAGTGGATTTGTATGTTCGAGATTTTCAGCCTTGTGTATGGTACGTATAGCCCTTTTTTGTAAGATAAGTAATGACTGTAAGGAGTTATTATAATTATTCCCCCATACTTCAACACAGTAAGTTAAATACGGTAGAATCAGGGAACAATACAGGGTACGGAGTGTATTGTAATCAAGGAGATGTTTGGCTTTATTTATTATTGCAAGACTTTTGGAGACTTTAGTTTTTATGTGTCTGATGTGAGTTTTCCAAGTTAGTTTATTATCTATTGTAACTCCTAAAAATTTTATTTCAGAAACATTTTCAATTTGTATCCCATCTATCTCAATCATCTTTTTGGTATTTTTTATATAATTGCCAAATAATATGGCTTTAGTTTTGTTAAAGTTTAAAGATAATTTATTAATATCCATCCATTTTTTTTTTATACCTTAGTTCAGTATTTAAAACATTAATAACCTTATCCAAATTGTCATCACAGTAGAAAATGTTGGTGTCATCAGCAAACAAAACACACTTAAGTAATTTTGAAACATTGAATATATCATTGATGTACAAGTTGAATAATTTAGGGCCCAATATTTACCCCTATAATAATAATACATATAATAATAAAACACAAAACATGGCACTTCTATAACACCACTATGAAACAATGTGGACTACTTAACATAATACATACATGATAAATTAACACAAAACAAATTAAAGGAACTATTATTACTTAATTAGTTCTGTTCGGCAGTAGATTCTTAGCTTTATTTGGTCAACAACATGCTCCAGAATTGCATGCATGTCCTGCATAAATGTATAAACAAACATCAATTGCTCTACAGCATCATGATCCATGAACTCTGCATTGAAGAACCTGTCCAGGGCCTCAGCAACTTCTTCATCCTCCATACAAAGAATCAGAGGCAGCTGAACTGAACCAATGAGGTCTTTAGGGTGCTCCACACACCACTGACTGACAGTCTTTAGGTCCATCATGACACGGACCTAAGAATAACACAATACAAAAGAAGATAAATAAAAAAGAATCTAAACTAAAATGAAAACAAATGTAAAATCTCAAATGTTAAAAAGCACAAAAACAAATCAACTGTTATTTCGGCCTGATGTTGCTACCCCTCAAACAAAACCTACTTTTTGTGGAGACTGAACCACTGCCTTCTCCAGTGCAGGCTGAAAGAAAAAAAATATTTGTTTCATCTGCCTAAAAAAACAAATATGAGTATTCTGTTTGAGCCTGTGTTACCTTTATTACTGCATTTTTTAAGGTAACATTTCTACACAGTAAATTTACCTGTGATGGTGATACCTGCATGTGATGAAAGACTCTTCCTGTTAGTGAAAAAATGCAGCATAATCTTACCTAGTGTGTCTTGATAATATGCTTGACAATATGCAATATGGTTTTACCTGAGAGATTTCTTCAAACCTCATTTTTCTCAACATAACTACAGGCTGAATATTACCCCTTAGGAAGGCTTTGGACTGGCAAACATATTTCCATGGCTGGAAAACAGTGATAGAATATACAAATGTTATATAATACATTTGTATCTCATTAAAGTCCAAATTTCTCCATCAACATCACACACACCACCATTTCCTTTTTGCCATGTCCAACTGCTCAAAAACATAACAGTTAATGCCCCTTGTAAATGACATCATCTCAAAGGTACAGCAAACATTATTAATACTCACAATTGTGTAGTCAAATGGGGCATCCAGCAACATGTACAATGCAGACTAAATTAAAAATGCGTCAGAATAAGGCAAAAACAGAGTATTAATAAACCACAAATATACTTTACATCTTATCATCAGCATAAATATACCAGTCATTTCCATATGGTTGGCTTGGTAAACACTTATATATAAGGAAAGAAAGGTATGAGTGCATTTTCACATAAGAATGACAAAAAAATTATAAATATAATGGTTCAAATGTTATGTTTTTTACCTTACAAAATTTTTGGTCTTTTCGGTCCTTTTTCCAGGCATTATCCTATTTGCAATATCCCTGTCAAGTATGCAGAGGACAAATAAATTAAGAACAATTGCTGTGTCAAAATGTAAGGCTGTACAAGGTTATGTATGCTCAAGGTTTGAATATTTAAAATGTTGAACCAGTTATGAAAACTAATATAAAAATGATATCATATATTTAAAACAGTCAATATCTCACAGTTGCCTCCATGCGTTCAAGCCCAAGGCCCAAAAGTCTGCACGGGTCAGGAATGCATTTGCTGTTCGAACAATCAGCTCATTCCCTGGTCTCTATGTCCAGTATGTAGTTGAGCTAAAAAAACGCAAAGCCAAAGTTAAACACAAACTTAAGTAGTTGTTGTATTGTTGACTTTATGAAACTAACCAGTTCTTTTTGAGCTGAATGGTATCTTAAAGACCATGATGCTCGGCAGGCAGCAACGTTTTTGCAATTTGTGACTTCTTCACATTTTAAGGCAAACAAAAACAGTATTAGAAGGAATTAAAAAAACGAGAGAAAAAAACAAAAAACATCTCCTTACCAATGTCCTCAATTGCTTGATATGAATGTTGATTCATGCTCAGGTCCTAAAGACAAGCCAGAAGAATTTCGCTTGTCACTGGAATGTGGGGCTGGGAAAGACAGAAGAGGAAAAAAAACAAGATTAGTAGTGTAAGATTATTAACAATAGCAGTGATTAGAACAGACAGAAATACAGAAAACATAAAGGCTACTAACTCAGAACAGCTTGTCCAAAGTCAGACAGGATAACATTTGCTATGCTGTGACCAAGCTGTAGCTGCTCCTCCAAAAGCTTCTGGTTTGTTGATGTGTTTTTGTGATGAATAATGTTGCGCATCATGAAAATATATGTTGAAGGAGCCATGTTATTGAGAAAGTAGTTGTTTTTTCGCAAGGTTGCAAAAAATGCTCAGCAATTTGACTATTCAGCCAACCCTGTAGTTCTGAGACCAGACTGCTTCTTCAGAGAACGTCCTGGGGGTCTTTTGTGTTGGATTCGTGTAGTTTGTCATACATAGTGTTCAGATGATCCAGTGATTGGATGGCCTTTTGAGTTCAGATTATCAGTCTTCTCGATCAACCAAGGAAGGGATATATTGAGCTTGCCCTGCTTTGCTTTACTAATGTTTTCTGGTGCTGAGTCTGCCGGTCTTTCTTCATACGGTTGAAACGGAAGTGATGAATGTACACGTACATTGGCGTGTGTGACCAAGCCTCGCGCAAAGTCATATATACTCACATTAGGAAAGTGTTGCCATGACAAAAGCAAGTCAGCAAAATCCTTGGGACTCTCTGCCCTGAAACTAAACTTTAAGCTGTAAACCACACCATGTGGGCATAGGACAACAGACCACCCACCTGGAAAATACATTTAAAAAAATGAACAAGTGGAAATAACATTATGTAATAATCTATTTAAACAATGCTTCTCACCTGATGCCCCCACATTTTCTGGAAAATCTTACTTACTCAAAGGGGAAGTAGACATTGAGGAGTTCTGGCAATCAGTGAATCTGGAGATGATTGCACGTGGCTTCGTTTCCAGTAAGAAAGCAGCTTGTATTGCCAGCACTCCAACTCACACCTGACGTAATGATGTTTGCCCCAAGTCTTTCTTTGCACATGCACCGATACAGAAAAACCATGGCCACTCCTCTGAACAGCTCACACAGTGGACAGATGTGATTGCATTGTTATATCTTTTGAATGATCAATATGTTTCCTTTTAATGTGTGTGTCCAAATTCTTCTTTAGCATAACCACTGAACAGTGTGGGCATTTACTCTCTTTTTGATTCTTGGAGGCAGTAAATGAAGACTGTGCATGTGTGGTTGTGGATGGAACCAGTGTAGGTGTGGTTGGAGCCAGGGCAGGTGTGGTTGTGGACGGAGCCAGGGCAGGTGTGGTTGTGGACGGAGCCAGGGCAGGTGTGGTTGTGGATGGAGCCAGTGTAGGTGTGGTTGTGGACGGAGCCAGGGCAGGTGTAGTTGTGGATGGAGCCAGTGCAGGTGTGGTTGTGGACGTAGCCAGAGCAGGTGTGGATGTGGATGGAGCAAGAGCAGGTGTGGTTGTGGACGGAGCCAGGGCAGGTGTGGTTGTGGATGGAGCCAGTGTAGGTGTGGTTGTGGATGGAGCCAGTGCAGGTGTGGTGGTGGACGGAGCCAGGACAAGTGTGGTGGTGGATGGATCCAGGGCAGGTGTGAATGGGGAGGATTGTGGAGCCAGTGCAGGTGTGATAACAGATGACCATGGAACCACTGGGGATGAAGGAGGTCGGGGTTGTACATTTGATGGTACGCGCATCTGCAGGTGTGCTTCCATTGCATTTCTCCTAAGAACAGTTTTACTGCAAGTAGGGCAATGGTAATGGGCGTCTGTTCTGATGGCCAAATGGCATCTTCATAATCTTGTATCTATAAATTATAAACACAGTATGCAAATCAGAAAAATAATTAAACAAAACAGCTAAATGTTGACAATCAAGATTAAACAGCTGTTGAATTTGATTTCACAGTAAAAGCTCTTCAAAAAGAAACATTTTAATAAATATGCCTGTGCCAGTATGAGTCACCCACAATTACATTAAGGTAATAAACTTACTTTTGAAAATTATTACCTTTTTTACATGGCCTTGCAAATTATTTTAAATCTCCTTTTGAATCATTGGCTTCAGTGAAGGGCACAAGGGGTAATGATAAAATGTGAAAAAAAGTTGTGCACTGTATAGGTGTTTTTCACCCTCTAAGACTAGTGAGTAATGCATCTGTAAGAACGAATTGAAGAGACAGAAATCAACATGAAAACCATTATCTGAGGTGTCTGATAATATTCTTTAAATTTTTGTTATAATTCTTATCAGAGTCATGTCTCTCTCATTTTCAAGAACCACTGAGAAGAATGTAGAAATTTCCTCGATTATTTGAAGGATTCAATGTTTATATTAAATACTTTGATTGTCAAGACACCACATCTACACTAAAAATTAATTATATGCAGTCTGCGCCATTCATTATCAAGAGAGCGCTCTCTTTACGTTGAATGCAATGTTGACACAAGTTACCTATAAAAACTTCCCAGTCAATTTTTAAAAGCTAAACACAACGAGCCAGTTGTTTCACCACCTAAACAATATGATGAACTTAAAACGATTTCTTGCATGAAGTGTAGTTAACCAGTTAGCAACGAAGTTATATCAAGATGGCAATTTTAGCTAACACTATGAAAAAATATATAATCCTTAAAAGGCATAACTTTTACTTTAACGTATCCTTGAGTAAATAAATAACAACAAAACTAAAATCATACTTACGGCAATAATTCCTGTACGGTCGTGGAGATCAAATTACTATGTGATGCGTGCATGCCTAAACCAGTGCGCTCACATCTGCAGTGCACATGTGTGAGTCTGAAACTGCATGTCTGAGATTGCATCTGCATGTCTGCAGCCAGACTCTTCTCAGAAAATGGGATATATAAAAAAAAAAGCCTGATTAAATTTGCAGGTTCAAAGTTACAGTGAGGCACTCAAAATGGAAGTGAATGGGGCCAGTCCATAAACATTCAAATACATACTGTTTCAAAAGTATAGCCACAAGATGTAAACATTACATCTTGTGGCTATACTTTAACTGCTATTTTTAAATAAACAAGGGACACGTCAAAAATATATTTTCTGTGGTAATCAGCGTTATCCTACAAATGCTGATGGTTGAACTTTACTAGTATTGAACATGGAGCGTTATTTTAACAAAGCACCCAAAAGTGTCATAAAGTATGGAGACAGGTCAATAACATCAGACCTCATTGGTTCTTGTGCGTCTCATGACCAAATGTCATGACATCATGAAAAGAAATCTATCTAGTATATTTGTACATTTTTGATTTTTTTGGTCCGTTCAGAACTAGAGCAAAGAAAGGGAATGCATGATTTCTAGTACTAAAAGTTTTTCTTCAAAATAGGATGCTCTCAAACATTTTCTCTCCAGCTCTTGCTGGCAGGTGCAGTGCGAATTGCAGATTGCATTGAGTCAGGTAAGACGTCAGTGGTGGTGCACTGTAGTGATGGCTGGGACCGCACAGCTCAGCTCACATCTCTGGCCATGTTGATGCTGGACAGCTACTACCGCTCACTCAGGGCCTTCCAGGTGCTGCTAGAGAAGGAGTGGCTGAGCTTCGGACACCGCTTTGCCTCGGTCCGTAATAACTATTCACGCTTTAACAACACTTCACACAAATGTTCATATTAAGTGTAATTCACATTTCATTGGGCATCGAAGTTATTTTAAAGAACTATAATGGCAATTCATTATATTTTGCATTTAAAATTACTTAATTGAGAGAAGTTCTGACATTTCATGCATGTGTGTATTGAATTGTTTTGAGTTTAACCCTAATTTGAAGAGGGCAGAAAAAATATAATTGTTGCACTGGAGGCAACAAATTAGGATGCATTGAAAATATGCTAACGTCTCACTGTAACTTTAACCGCCTTTGTCTCTATCCGTCTGTTAGCGTGTAGGACATGGAGATGGGAATCATGCAAACTCTGAGCACTCTCCTCTCTTTGTGCAGTTCATAGACTGTGTCTGGCAAATGACCCGACAGGTGAGTCAACTCCTCAACTGGATGACCTGTCAATCATATTTATCCGGCCCTCTGATTGATTTTGATGAAATCACTGTGCTGCCTGTTACATTAGAGCACAGAAAAAAACTCAGCTGTGAATTTAACAAGACTCATTGATCAGTTTATAATTGCTCAGTAGTAAGATTAACAAGAGCCAGTATGTAGCAAGTAAAGGCGATTTATTTCCTTACTGAGGATTAAAGAGGAAGTGGGAGCCATTAAGCTCTTAAAGGAATAGTTCACCCAAAAAAGAATATTCTCTCATTATTTACTCACCATTTACTCATCTGAGATGTGTATGACTTTCTTTCTTCTGCAGAACATAAATTAAGATTTTTAGAAGATTACTTCAGCTCTGTTGGTTAATACAAAGCAAGTGAATGGTGACCAGAAATGTGGATCTCCAAAAAGCACATAAATGCAGCATAAAAGTAATCCATTTGACTCCAGTGTCTAAATCTATATCTTCTGAAGCAAAATGATAATGTTTGATCTGGGAGCGAAATCGATTTTTATTTTTTACTTTTAATCTTCACCTTCATATTCTTATTTTGTGTTTTGACGATTTGGGTTCTTCGTGCATATCGCCACTTACTGGTCAGGCCTGGTCAAAGGTGGATATTTATAGTAAAAAAGGAGTTAAATATTGATTTAAACACCGGAGTCATATGATTACTTTATGTTGTCTTTAAATCCTTTTTGAAAAGTCTGGTCACCATTCATTTGCATTGTATGGACATACAGAGCTGAAATATTCTTCTAAAAATCTTCATTTCTGTTCTGCAGAAGAAAGAAAGACATACACATCTGGGATTGCATGAGGGTGAGTAAATCATGAGAGAATTTTTGGGTGAACTATCCCTTTAATCTTTTAAAGTATATAGACTTCAGAGATACAGCACAGTATATACTATCCTAAAAACAAATGTCCCTTTCAAAGTTTTTGTTGTCTTCTCTCCATAGTTTCCGTCTGCATTTGAATTCAATGAGTTGTTTCTCATCACTGTTCTTGATCACCTGTACAGCTGCCTGTTTGGAACATTTCATAACAGTGAGCAGGAGCGAGTATCGAAGGTAAGAATGACTGCAATTACATCATGCATATTGATTTTAAGTTATTGGTCAGCTTAAAAAAATTTAAAAAATTTAAACATTTTTGTAGTTATGATTTGCTCTAAAATATTTAATTGGCTAAATATTGTCTTGTGTAGAGTAAAACTTTCTAGCAAAATATTGTGATGTCTGACTTACAAATCAATCAGAATAACACATTAGCAATTCAATCTGAATTTGAATGATTGTTATAAGTCATGATCACATGATTGAAAAGGTCATGGAACAGTGTTTACATCATTGTGTGTCAACATGTTACACCCCTACGAGAGTGGTGATGGCGTAGTGGCTAATGCACAGGGCTGTTAATCAGAAGGTCACAGGTTCTAACCCCACGGCCACCACCATTGTGTCCTTGAGCAAGGCACTTAACTCCAGGTTGTTCCGGGGGGATTGTCCCTGTAATAATTGCACTGTAAGTCGCTTTGGATAAAAGTGTCTGCCAAATGCATAAAATGTAAATGATTTACAATTTGTCTTTTGAAGTTTTGTAAATGTTTAGCCGAATGACATTACACCTGTGACTCAAATTATTACAGTTCATGCAAGTCCAACTTTCTGTTTCAAACTAGTCATCAATGGGTCAAATTGCACATTTACATTTACATTTATTCATTTGGCAGATGCTTTTATCCAAAGCGACTTACAAAAGAGGAAAACATAAGCGAATCATCTTAAGGAGACATTTGTACGAAAAGTGCCATATTACAAAGTTTTACTAGCATCAGAATAGCATTCAAAGCAGATTTAAGTGCATTGTATTTTTTTTAATGACTGTTTAAGTGCTCTTGGAAAAGATGTGTTTTTAGCAGTTTTTTGAAGACAGAGAGTGAGTACACAGTTGAACAAATGAATTTGATTTATGTTTAGGTACTATACATATTTTTGCAGGAGGTGCACAGTAAGACTGTGTTTCTGTGATCATATGTGAACAGTCAAGTGGAGGAATTTACCAACCCGCTGTACGTGAACTATGAGCATCATGTTTTGTATCCAGTGGCCAGTCTGAGACATCTAGAGCTCTGGGTCAGTTATCACATGCGCTGGAACCCTTGCATGCGGCCACAGGTGAGGATGATGTATTTTAAAATCTTTAGTGGATGTAGGCAAAAATGTGGGAGTCCTTATAATCTAAATATAAAAAAAATAACAACAGACATACAGAAAATAAAAAATATACAGTATATATACACTTTATAATTATTGGAAAAGTTACACATGAGATTTTTAATGACTAGAGAGAATCAGGACCTTGGTTTAATGTCTCATCTGAAAGATGTACAGTATATATACTGTATATGTATATATGTTTTTATTTTTGGCCTAATTAATAAATATAATCACAAATATGATTGATGCTAATTTAAATGTATCGGTAACCGACTTACTGAAATATTTAGGAATTTATTTTAATAAACGAATTAAGTTCAAGGATTTTATGCTAAAAATTGCCCTAAAAATCAGATCACTGGGGAAATATAGCCCCATAATAAAAGAGTAAATTTCAGACCCTGGTCTTTGTTAAGAAAACCATGCTCAAATGTTTCAGTTGCTTTGCTTAGTTTTGTATTGCCTGTACCATACACAAATTACTACTCACTACTAATGAACAAGTAATATAATTCAGAATTATCAATACTGTACAATTTGTGCATATTTGCTTTGTTTTACATGAGATTGTGAGCTACACATTTGTGTTACACATAAACAACAGCCTTCAAATAACCACTTTAATTTTAAATACACATTATATCACATTATATTAGTTAATGTAAGTTGCCTCATGCATACCAATTATTTTTTACTCTGAAGGTTCTTATCTAAATGTATTTATAATGCCAATATAAAAGTGACTACTACTTTTAGTATGTATATTTAAGGTATAGTTCACCCAAAAATGAAAATTCTCTCATCATTTACTCACCCTCATGCCATCCCAGATGTGTGACTTTTTTCTTCTGCTGAACACAAAAGATTTTTTAGAGAAATATTTCAGCTCTTTAGGTTTATACAATGCAAGTGAATGAGAACCAAAAATAACTTCAGAGCTCCATAAAGCATGTAAAGGCAGCATAAAAGTAATCCAGTGGTTTACTATATTAGCGCACCAAGCGATATGATAAGTGTGGGTGAGAAACAGATCAATATTTCAGTCCTTTTTACTGTAAATTCTCCACGTCCAGTAGGTTGCGATATGCACAAAGGATGTGAATTGCCAAAACAAGTGAAAGTGGAGAATGAAAATAAAAAAAGTCTTAAATATTGATCTTTTTCTCATCTATCATATCACTTCTGAAGACTTGGATTAAACCACTGGAATCATATGGATTACTTTTATGCTGCCTTTATGTGCTTTTGAAGCTTCAAATATTTTGGCCACCATTCGCTTGCATTATATGGACCAACAGAGCTTAAATATTCTTCTAAATATCTTCATTTGTGTTCTGCAGTAGAAAAAGTCATACACATCTGGAATGGCATGAGGGTGAGTAAATGATAACAGAATTTTCATTTTGGAGTGAACTATCGCTTTAAATGTGGTTCACGTGCATCAGATGTAAGTTTTTATTTGTTAATAACAACTGTCATAACAAAACTTTCTCATGTTTAAGCATAATGCTTGGACTAAGATTTGTAATACTTTTTTTAACATTGTTTCAATTTATGTTAAACAATGAGTTTTGTGTTTGGAAGAATAACCAATATCCTTCAAAAACTGCTATTTTACTGTATCTGCTGCATTTGGTTAAAGTCCAGATTATTTTTTTAATCTAATTTCTCTACAGATATGCTTTAAATAAAAAATAAAAGCTGTTTATTTTCCAAAAGATGGGTTTGAAGACATGTAAATGTAATTTGAGCCATGTATTTATAAAAAAAAAAAAAAACTGTTTTTCGTATTGCTCTGATGTAGCTACCTTTCATTTTAACATAAATATGATTAGCCTTGACAAATTATGTTGTCTGATCCAGTCAGGAGTTTTGAGTCTAACTTAAGTCAAACTGTAACAGTATTTTTCAATCTTTCTCTTAAAGTAAGCCGTCCCCGTTTTCATATGGCAGCCAAACTACACTATTTCCTTCTCTTTTACTTTGTTTTCTCACACCATAAACATGACAATATATGTTGTCAGTACTCCGTAGTACAGAATACGGTTTCTCAACATAGTGCATTGTACTGCTTTGTACTTCACTCACACACGTGGCTTCCAAGAGCTTTTCAACTTCTGTTTTGACAGCCATTCCCGCCTTGATTTTGAATAATGGGGCGCGTCTTTGGCTTTTTGTCCAATGGAGAGAAGCATGTGATTAATATTTATAAGCCTTTGTCCAATCCACAGTTGTGGAGGCTATTTTAAACGCGTGCCGGGACTGACCAATCAGGAAGGTCTCGTAGTGAGCTAGCGCGAGGCTGTGTGGTGTTCTATATAGAGGAAGCGCGAGGCTGTCAGTGACTGAGGAGAACAGACAACAGGACAAACACAATCAGAAGGTGTGTATGAAACACTTCATTTTAAACTTGCTCTTTGGGCCCAGTATCTTCATTTAAGCGTTATTTTAATTATTAATCGGCTTATTTAGTGCGTTAAGGATAATTATATGTAATGAATGTGTTTATTCTTTTAGAAATTCGTAACCGTGAAAGGTTAAAGGTGGTTTGTATTTCATTAGATCTATGCTATTTTGTTTTCCATTTCGAAATCGTAACCCGGAGATTTTATAGGGATAAACCGAAGTTGAGGGACGAACATGCTTTTAAAATGGCTGGCAATGTAAGAATCCGGTTCAGACAAACCACAGGCTGCCCACTAGTCTGAAAAGCTGTCGTGAAGTTTGCGACATATCGTCGCAAAATTTGCTGTGTACCTGTTTTACATCGTTGCGCGTTTTGTAAGTTATGAACACCATTGAGCTGTTAAAGCGCTGCTGACGTTCAATGTCAGTCATGGCTGATTTGACTCTGACTAATACAAACTGATTTGCGCCGGGCGGATTTTTTAATCCTACTATGGGGTAGGATTTGGTGATGAATATTAATTATTTTCGCTGGCGTTGTTCGTCACATTTCCTAGCGCGTCCATTCACTCTTCCTAATTATTATTTATGAGCACAGCCATAAACATAGTAGTATTCGTTAATTTGCCTGCCCTCACTGACGCCTACCTACATCACGTTGCAACCTATCTGTCATGCAAGGCGAACGCCACAGTGCGTAATTAATATTCATAATCCGTACTTCCTCCATAGTAGGATTAGCAAATTCGCGTGCAGCACATAACTTGTAAAACTTGTCAAAACTCGCCATTGCATACAGTGTGTCTGTTTAACCAATTTATATATAATATGTTTCCCATTGCTGCGCGAGTACCGGCCCGTCCTACAGGCGATATAGGCGGCCGCCTTGGGCTCCATCATATCCGCGCAGACCCCATTACAGAGTGAATATTCAAACTAATAGGCTGCCTTTTATTTTGGAAACGGATAGCTTTTATTTTGAAAATACTTGCACATGTAGCAGTATATAGTCATTCGCATAATTTATTCATACAGCAGGGAGCTGAAGCGCGGTTCGTAATGCTGAATAATGCAATATATATATATTTTTTCCCCTCTTTGTGGCTATTTGAGTCTTTTGAGTCTTACGTTGTTTAAAGGATTGCAAAAATAGCGCTTATCAAAGCATGGGGCTTTTCAATAAATTAAGAATAATCTGGGGAAGGAATTAAAACACTGCAAATATAATGATGAAACTAACTCAGTGAGTGAAAATGAGCAATTAATCTGCAAAGTTCTACACTTTATGAGGTATGTTTATTTACTTTTAAATTGTTTGTATGTCCATATTCTGACCAAATTTGTTATATTTTTATAAACATTTACACAAATTATGTGAGTAATTGACATGACAGTTTAAGTATTGTCATCGGTGTCCTACTGTGTGACACTTTCTTCATCTTACTATTTTAAACAACATGTTATGAGCTTGTATAGCTATATATTTAAGCAATATCACACAAGCATGCGATTTGGCCCTACATCAGCACTGCTGTGATTCAGCAGCTGGCACGAGTATTAGTAATACACCGATCACCATTCGCAGTTCTATGTAAACAATGACTAAAGGATTCACTTTACTTCACCAACTGGCTCATATAACACACAATGATCTTTTGCCACCACCTGCTGGCTAACATATGTAATTTCAAAAATAAATCCAGTAACTCCTAACAGATACACTTTAGTTTATAACAGCATGATGCCTAGTGATACACACACAGTGAAGCTTTGGAGTGCTGATGCTGTCACACCATCAGTGCTCATGGAACGTCTCTCGTCCAATCAGATTCGAGGACCGGAACTAACTGCAGTATATACATATATCATATATTATTATTGTACTTGTTTTTTCCACAACCACATATTAGCTAAGACAGTATTTTATTTCTACTTCTAGAAAAAAGTTGAAAGGTGATTTAAGCTCTTTTAAAAACTTTGAAGAAATGCTAACTTGTCACAGCACCTAAAATACACAATTTTATCCTAACATCTTTATGTTGGGAGAAATGTTTTCAGGCATGTTATTTATCTGAGCTATAAAGTGCTTATTTTAGTGTTTTCTCAAACAATCTCATCACATTTATAGTGGTTTGTTTTAAAGTTATGACAATTTTTGCACTGTGGGGCCAGATATATATATATATATATATATATATATATATTTATTTATTTATTTATTTTTTAAACACAATTTGAAATTGAGCCAGAAAATGAAATCAATGAGCCTGTTTGTTGTGGCATGTTGTTTGGTGTGCTGCTCTGGTCAGAAAGTCCAGGGGCACTTTTTATTCCCAGTCTGCCACTAGTTACATGTGATATGATGTCAAAGTGATCACATAAAATGAAAATATGACCATCTTATCATGCTTCAAGTTTGTATAATCAGTTTGACCCTTTCTTTACATACACAACTTTTATTGCAATGTGTGTTTTTTATTTCTCATATCCAGAATATACTTGGGTTTTTGGTTTACTATATTATGTGCAATTCTAGGTGATCTTCATTGGCATAATAACAATGGCAAAAGGCGATCCAGGGAAGCCCAAAGGCAAGATGTCTGCCTATGCTTATTTTGTGAAGACGTGCCGGGAAGAACACCACAAGAAGGACCCTGGAGTCACTGTTAACTTCTCAGAATTTTCCAAGAAGTGCTCTGAGAGATGGAAAGTAAGTAGATTGGCTTTAAGAGATGTCTGTATACTGAAATTGAGGTAAAAGTGATGCATTTTTTGAAGCCTGAATGTGGCATCTCAGAAGAAATTGTCATTTATTTTAGACTATGTCACCAAAAGAGAAGACTAAATTTGATGACCTGGCCAAAAAAGACAAGGCCCGGTATGACCAGGAAATGATGCATTACAATCCAGGACAGAAGGGTAAGAAGCAGAAGAAAGACCCCAATGCTCCAAGGCGGCCACAGTATGTATCCTCACCTTCATCCTTTTAGAGTTGGCAAATAAACCAAATTCTTATGGTTCTTCTGAATTAAATAATTAATGTTCAACTTTAAAAAAAGATAGAAAAACAAATTTTGTCTTTGCCTTTCCAGGTCTGGATTTTTCCTGTTCTGTGGTGAACACAGGCCCAGTATCAAAGCCCAGAACCCCAGCCTGGGCATTGGTGATGTAGCCAAGAGGCTGGGTGAGATGTGGAGCAATCTCTCCGATTCAGAGAAGCAGCCCTTCCTGTCCAAGGCCAACAAACTCAAGGATAAGTATCAGAAGGTGAAGGGGTGGGGTTGTATTAAAAAAAAAAAAAGGCATCTTTCAAGGATGCCATACGTGGCTGCATTACATTCTTCATATTCCAGTCACAATTTACTGTCCACATATGGGAATTGTAAGCGAATATTGATATACCATGACGTGTTTTACTGTCTAATATTCCAACCTAAAATGAATTGACCGTCCACATGCAGAGCAGCACATTAATATGAACAGTTTTAAAGTGCTCTGATGGGCGTACCGTCTACTGAGGTTGCCACCAAACTCCCACAAAAATGCATGCAGGAGAGGCGGTTGCTTGCTCCATTACACTTGAGATGATGGATAAAGAAACATATTTTCAAATGCTCATAGAATTACAAATGTTTTCCTTCATGCGAAATAAGGGCTTGTTGGTTTTATCCGAGAGCCTTAACCTATCGTGAGAGAGTGAAGAATTTAGGACCGAAATACTATTGCATAATGTAATATAATTGGTGGTGTTGTCTGGGTTTCATAAATGATATAAAGTATTACTTTTTATGCAATTCTATACCTATGCAATAAATAAGGAACAATTTAATATTTTTAAAGCCTTAAGTAATCATGTAGCCCCATTTTCTTAAATCATTTCAAGTCAAATATCAATAAATTACTAAAGGTGTAGGCCTATCTGTCATTAAGCACATGTACACCTAAAGTAGGACAATTGCTTAAAATAACCACAATTATTTATGAAAAATTGTCAGCCAAATTTCTTTATCGTGACAGCCCTAGCTGCAATGTGGTCGGAGTTCTCTGTGGTGTGAACAATAAGGGGTCTGCGACCACATTCATGTGAAGAGGACCAAAAAATATACTGTCCTCTTAAGTCCACTTTACATTGTGAACACCAAAAGCACTGAGGTAATTTCTGGCTGGTTCCCTTTCTGGTTCACTTTAACTGAACTGGATTTGGTTCACTTAAAACGTACTATATGTGAAACCACCGTAAGTAGACCATGAAAAGGACCCAGTTCTCTCTGCGTTCACACTGTCAGTGGCCTTTAAAGTGGGCTTAGATCACTTTTTGGTCCACTTTGATCCTTTACATGTTTTGGATTCACACTGTGTTGTTTTTGTGGAACCCGGATAACTTTTTAAAATAAATGTAATGATGATTATTATTAATACAGTTATAATAAAATTAAGAGTTCAGTTAGCTCTACACATTAACTTGTGAGATTATTAAATGTGTTAAATACCCTTAAAATGAATAATCTGCATAAGTACAGGTATGTGTTTAATAAAACGTATATTTTATTGATCTGCATCATTAAAAGAACTGTTTTACATGGTGTAAATATACAACATCTTGTTTTTATATATCAAGATGGAAAATCTATGCATTAAACTGAATGCATAGGATATTTATTTAAATTCAAGAAATTAAATCATGGTGATTAGTCATATTACCAACATAAAAATACGAATCATCATGGTTTTATAAATTGACCGCCTCTGGTTACTTCCATTCATTGGAAATAATAGTAACCTATTCCTATTATAATCTCTTAACGTTCACACACCATTACCTATGCAGTCCAGTTAAAGCCTCAAGTCTTCATTTGTATAGGACACTGAAGAAAGATTTGAGTTTGTTTTGTGAGAAGTTTAAATGGTTTTCATCAGCAAATTCGTCATCTGCATAGAAACCAAATAAGCAGCTTGTCGTCATTTCTGGTGTAGTATGGTAGTCTGTCAGGGCCAAACATGTTTGGCATTACACAAATGCAAAAATCAGGTGAGCCGTACTCGGACAAAATCCCGAAATGGCTTCTGAGATAGTTTGGAGTGTTCACATATGGGCCAAAAATACCGCAAAACATACTATGACCCCTGAAACGGACCAAGTGTGAAAACGCCATTTAACAAGAGCTATTCAGAAATCTATTAATATGGGTTTAGACTCTGAATTTAGTAAAAGTTCTAAAAAAATGTTTTATGTTCTTAACTCATTAACTGAGTAATTTAAGCTTGTCCATTTTTGGCTGAAGCAGTCACCGCTTTAACAAACATGTCACATTCCTTCATGGGTCGAGCTTTAAGAAGAGTAGTTCAATTAGTTGTCAAAAATCCGACTGATATATCGGCTAGACCGATTCATTTGGCTGAAATTTTGCAAGAATCCGCCAAAGACTATTTGCTTGGATGATAAACAAGTGTTTAAACTTTTCCCTTGTCAATTCCATAATCTACAAAAAGATACATATTGGTAATGGCCATTGAAAAACCCACATCAGTCCACCACTAGTTAAAAGGTACTTCCACCTTGTAGAGCAGTGCAAAGCTTACAGATTTATTTCGTCCTATGTTAATAACCACTTCTGTTTGACAGGAAACAATTGACCCAGGTTATTGTTTTAAACCGTTGGCTGATGTTCAATGGTGTGGATGATTTCTTTATTGCTTAATTTCTGCTTCCGTGCAATATAAAAGCATGATGATGTCCTCCGGCTCCACTTACAGTTTATACAAATATGCCCCCCCACACCATTTAATGCAAGTTAAACATGACTTTAGGCTGTCAGTCATTTATAGATATGCCAGGATGGTGGAAAAAAAAAAAATCGAGTAGTTGTCCATCAACTGACTAAACTCAATTCTCACAACATTGAGAGACTGAACTTCTCAAGAGCATTTTTGTGTGTTGATGGCTATGGTTAGCAGTGTTTCATCTTGGTCATGGGTTTGTAATGACATGAGGATGAAACCTTTAATGATCCACCTTGTTTAATTTTGCCAAATAGGTGTAGTTGTATGAAAATGACCAAATATCTGTACGACAGAAGTTTTCATTTTGGTTTTCCTTTCTCAGGACTTGGCAGACTATAGAGGAAAGGGCAAAGGAAGTGGAGGAGCATCATCTGCCAAATCCAAGCCCAAGGTTGATGAAGACGACGATGATGATGATGATGATGATGATGAAGAGGAGGATGAAGAAGAGGATGATGATGAGGATGACTAAAGAACTTTGTCTCCTAATTGTGCATTGAAATTTGTTTTTGTTCGCTGCCAATTAGTTTCCGTTGAGTCTTGTCTAGGCTGCTTTACACTGATCACCAGTAGAAACGCCCGATGCAATGAATGCAAGCTCTGACTTTAGACAACCAAACTCTCATCGTGCTGGGTTTGCTGGTGGTCCTGTTAAAGCTTGCTATTAAACTGTATTGGCAAAATATCTCCTCACGGTTCAACAATAAATATAAGTGCTAGCAGCACCTACTCTTTTAAAAATATTTAAGGTGGTGTCTTTCTGTATGGCTGTTCACTTAAAATTTGTTATTTTTCATACTCTCCCTGCTTTCAAAATGCACAGTTTGAGAATAGACTTCAGATTTCTTTTCCCCGTTTGGCCCCATAACCTTCCTGCATTGAGGATGTTTGTGTTGTGTTATTTTAATATTATTTGTGTCATTTTTAATAATTACATTGATACATTTTATCTGTATAAATGTCTGGGGACATTTCAGCTTTAACCAGAGGCAAGTGATCAGTTTTTGCTGGGGAAAGCTCTTATTTGCACCTTCAATTGGTTACTTTGGTTCTATGTATAGGTGACACTGTGATTTGAAATAAACATAACGTTTTTGAATCTCAATTATTCTAGTGATTTTCTTATCTGTGATGGGCAGTTTTTCTGTGTGTATCATACTGGTGCATAAAAGCCTGGATGTCTGTGATCTTATAAGAGGAGAATGAAATTTATCATAGTTATTTTCAATGTCAAAGCATTTGTAGTGATTTCCCCAAATGATAAACTGGTCTACTGTATATGCAATGACAGCTGTGTACCACTAGATGACTATATAAGGCAGTTATGGCAAAAGTTTGAATGTGTGCACATTACAGATGGGGTGATTCATCACTTAATCTAGCCCAAGAACAGTATTTGTATCATGTCAACATGGGACTATGATATGAACGGTATAGAAGTTGTTTTTGACATGTTCAAATTTGTGTCATGAGCCTGATCCTTTTTGGACCTGACACAAAAACCAAGCTGTTTACTAAATTTAGAAACCATGTAAAACAATTTACAGTTATTTAAAACAATTAAGGCAATAAATGTAAATAGGGTGAGTCCATACACATTAAAATAGACACCTATTCAAAGTATAGCAACAAATTCATTGTCATTAAAAAAATGTATGCGGTGAACCCTTTAATCTGGTTAACACTGTAAATCTGTGATTTATCACAAATCATGTTAAAGAGATGAAAAATGATAAAAATTCTCATTTACTAAGATTTGTAGAAGAATATCTCCGCTCTGTTGCTCCATACAATACAAGTGAATGTGTCTCAAAATTTTGATGCTCCAAAAAGCACACAAAGACATCTTAAATGTAACCCATATGAATCCAGTGGTTTGATCCATATTTTCAGAAGTGGTAAACCCAAGGTATGGGTGAGAAACAGATGAATATTTAAGTCCTTTTTTGCTTAAATTTCTTCTCCCTGAATGATCTGAATGGAGAAGTGATCTGTTTCTCACCCACATCTGTCATGTCACTTCTGAAAATATGGCTCAAACCACTGGATTCGTATGAGTTACTTTTAAGATGCCTTTATGAGCTTTTTGGAGTGTATACATTTTGGCACCCATTCACTTGCATTGTATGGACCAACAATGCTGAAATATTCTTCTAAAAATCTTAACTTGAGTTCAACAGATGAAAGAAAGTCTTGGTTATAAGGGTGAGTAAATGATGAGAGAATTTTCATTTTGGGGTAAACTATCACTTTACATTGTGTAATTGAAGTCTTGAGAAGATTACATCTGAAATGTAATCTAATACTGAGTATGTGACAAATTGTAATCTAACAGTCTTTTAGAATAAACTTTACTATTGGTAATTATCACTTAAATCGAATTACTTCACATGTTGCATGTTTTGCTAATGTAATCTAATCATGAATCTTTTTTTTAATTATTATTATTCTAAGAAAATTAAGAAACTAGTCATTCTAGTCAATTCTTGTTTTGCTCAAAACAGTAATTTTTGTAGATCTTATAAGGAGGAGACTGGGGCAGGTGTAACTGCAATCAGGAACAAGCTACAGAGATGCCACTGCACGTGTTTTCACTATAAGACCCTGTTTCTTCATGCTGAAGATCAGCAGTATCTTCACACCAATGCACATTTTATACCTAAATGTTTGTTTTGGGTAACAAGAGTTTGTTTTAAAATCTGCCGAATCTTTTTTTTATTATCATCAGTTTTCATGCAAATGAAACAGATATAGCCTTGTTTTGATCTCTGTCTAGTTGTCTGTCAGTTAGTATGATTTAAATGTTGCAGTGCAAATGTGTGTTGCTTGCATATCGAATTTCATCATGGGGTCAATTGTAACTGTATTATAACTGACCTCATTCGTGTGTTATACAATTGCTATTACAAAATCAATTAAAGGGTTATGTAAACTGTAAAATGTATAAAGGCAATGTAAATAAATGCCAGTTAAGCTTTTCTATTTCTATTTTATTATTTCCACTATTTGCCATTCTGTATTGTGTGCCAGGAGATCTCTCGCCCTGTGAGCGTTTGTGTTCCAAACAATGGGCACAGAAAGGATACACTAAGTTGGTACAATTCTTGATAAAAATATCTGTCCTGGAAATAAGTTTCTCTGGTTTGTGCAGAAAAGCATCGTCAAGATCCCCTGAGACCTGTAGCTAAGCCATACATATTTAATGCAATGTCACCTCAACTGTTGGTTTTACACTGCCAAAAGACATTGGCAAATGTAGGAGGATCAATGCATTTACAAACTGTACAGCAGCACTGATAAAGAATGGAATGTACCATACGTGACCACACAAACAAACACTGATATGTAACAGTATTTATTCAAATCTAAAGCATCTGTACAGTATTTGGGCATGCTTGATGTATGAATATAAGTAGCAATGATAAAACAAAAGTGTACTATTAAAAATTGGCACCAGTTGGTTAAAAGTAATTGCAAAAATTGTTAGCTTTGAGTAAAGGTCTAGCGTAAATTGTTTTCCATGTTTTGATTATGTTTTATGCAATTGTGTTCTTGAGAGTCAAAACATGCTCAGCATCCAGAAGTTTACTCAATTGCTAAGTAAACTTACAGATATATTTTATTGCTTTAGGGCATAAAGACAAAATTACACAAAGTCTTGGAGCAAAGAATAATTTGGACTGTCAGCTCCTATCTCGTATAATCTCAAACACCTGCTCATCTCAATGTGTTAGGGCCCAAATTTACACCATTTATCTAAAGCTGTAGTGTGTAATGGTGTTAAAATACTTTCTTTAATCCCATCTTAATTTGCAGATACAATTATAAGCAAGCCATTTGTTTGTTCATTTTCTTGAAAACTCAACACTTTGTCTCTGGGGCACTTTCAGCTTCACACAGCAACATTGTCTCAGCCATTGGTGTAACGTAGGGGTGGGAGAACTGTTTGTTCAATCAACAGAAGACTGGGGCATATTCGACACAAATTTCACGTTAGGATCAAGTTTGGTGAACTTCAATGTGCAAATTTGCAATGTTGACCCATAGTCTGTTTGTTTTGGCAGTGACCTCTGTGTGGGCATGCTTTGTACATGGCTACACTAATTATTTACAATGAATGAGGAACTCATTTTAGAGGTGAGTAACTTTACTCTCCCTAGTTTTCACATTCACTTCACATCTGCTCTAGTGGCTTAGCCCACATCCAAATGTGGGCTAAGCCACTAGAGAGTAAAATTTGCATTACGTTCAGGGGTGTAGATTCCAGGAGGGATGGGGAGGGGGGGTACTTGTCAATAATCAAAACAAGTACAGACCCCCGATATTTATACCATGATCAATGGAAACTGGTCAATGGTAAATGTTTTACGTTGCAACCCCCCCTAAAGTTCAAGCCAAATCTACGCCCTGGGTTACACTAGAGATTTATTGTCATACTCCACAGATGACCAGTTTGCATGGTGTTGCCATGGATTTGGGCTCTCCAAACTTTTCAAAATCTCATATATCACCCTCTAGCATGTCCATTACTTCTCCTGTCACCTTTCATTGATTTATGTTAACAACATATTAACCAGTGCACTGAGGTTGCTACAACATTTTCCTTAACTTTTTCCATTGGAAAGCAGGTTTGAGAAGAAAAATTTAAGATAAGATCTATAAAATACTCAGATAAGAAATCAGATAACCGCTTTTCCAACATGGTGAGTTCCAGTAGCATTTCCACTTTTGTTACAGTATGATTCAGTATGATTACAAACCCTTCCTGGCCGTGTTTCTCTCCACTGTTAGCTAACCGTACTCAACCATGCTGGTGGAACACCTATATGGCTACTTAAAACTGGCCACTTGCCCAGTTAGCCCATTCTAATCCTCACTTCACAGCACCATGATTGAAAAAGAAACCATAAACCTGTCATTGAGCCCGGTTCGGTATGGAATGGTACAGTTCCACTAAATGCCAGATGGTGAAAACAAATGACAAAATAATATAAAAAGTTAAACTTACACAATTTATCATTCCCCCTGACCCACATGTTTTTCTGCCATCAGAGCAGTGGCGTAACTACAGGGACGGCAGGATGGGTTACCGCCCTAGCGCTTGGATCGAAAGGGGGCCCTCAACAGGCGTCCAAATGGGAATGACAAAAATGACCATTGGTTTGATGGCGATGACAAACACCAAAGGGGGAACCCCCAGAAAGGTGAAAAGGGGCCCGACAGGTGCTTTGCACTGCGGCCCGTTGATCCAAGTTACACCTTCGCATCAGATCACTTCCAAGCTTGAAGTACCACTCTTCAGTCTTGAGGCGTGTTTTTCCAAGTTTAACCATTTGAACTTGACATGTCTTCTTAAAAATGTGCCGCTCATGGCATGAGACACTGAGAAACAGTGAGACGTGATGCAATGGCCGAAGACATCAGTCTGCTTGTATACATAGACCAACAATTAAAAAAAATTGTTATTACCGAGTTTGGCCATTCTAGTATTTCCAGGAAAGACAAATGTTTTTAGGAGTGTTTGGACAATGTCCCTTTGCACAGCGCGTGGTCCATAAAGAAATGGTTTACTGAATCTGGTGTGGAAGAACTTGACTGGGCTTGAGAACTTAATAAGCACATATGCGTATCCCCGTAATTTTGGGCATGTATATTTAACCATACTATGATGTGGTCATATATGTGCATTGTAAAGAAGGACAGCAAATCGTTATTGCATTAAATTATTAACCATGCATTGCATACTGCAGTCCTTCTGTAGATCTGTCTCTCACAAGCTCAGTATTTGCTCACCTGCGGTGTGGGTTAATGACATTCTGCCAGTACTGGAGATCAATTGAAGCTAATGAGGTAATGTGTGCGCACCCACCGCAATGTAAAAATAATGCGCAGCTCTAGGGTGAGGGAGATAAATGCTCTTCCTTTTCTTCTGGTTCCGTCAACGCTCTCTTAATTTGTTTGCGAATGAAAAAGTTTGTTCAGTGTGTGCAGGAATAGAATCGTGTGTTTTTTGTTTTTTACCCTAACAGTCATTTAAATCTGGCTTTTGAAATAGTTGATAATTACTTTATAAATCTTGAATCTTGTACAAATGTCTTTTTTGCAACGTTGATATTTTGCCAATATGTGAAAGCTCAGATATTTAGCTTTTCTGCAAATTATATGTTTGGTTCTTTTAATTGAAAGGAGGATTTCTTTCTTTCTATCTTTCTTTCTTTCTTTCCTTCTTAATGAAGTGCACAATAATAAAGTACACAATAAGTAAAAGGATTATCCTGCAGACTTCATAAACAGCAAAAAAAAAATGTGTCCGTGTTTGACACTTTTCACCAGTCAATCACTTTGCTTGTTCTCATAGTGTTGTATTTGAAGCGGATCATTGAGGCTATGATGCATAATGTTTGACAGTTGAGGGTGCTATTTTTCCACTGTTGAATTTGACAGCCACAATACTGCTCTTTTGCTTGGTTTTGGCCTCAAAATTATCTTTCAATGGCGGATTTTGGAATGAGGGGGCGTGGCTAATTCAACAGCTCAGTCACGTGAAAGCTTCAGAATGCTAAAATCACTTACAGCACCATTAACTTGACCCCTGTCTATGTTTATTAAATTATGACTCTTCACTCAACCTTTCACTATGTAAGAACTGTATGATATTTGATGGCTTCACAGCTACAAAAAATTCCCTTAATTGCCTGATCACGGCATGACGCACAAGAAACAATGAGGTTTGATGTTCTCGAGGTAGCTGCCATATTGGATTTCAGCACTTTTTATGTACAGTACTTTATAAATTATTTCATTTGAGAGTGAATAACACCTTTAATTTTCGGTCTGATCATCCTACTAACTCATCATATGCCTTCAGAAGACTTTGAATAGGACAAAGTCTCATGGACCGTTTAAATGACACTTTTGGTGCTTTATTAATCATTAAAGTGAGTGACTAACTTTTAACTTCTGCTATTGTATGAAATTCAGCTGATGGGACATTCATTAAATTATTTCCTTTGATGTTCTTCAGAAAAAATAAAGTTATATTGGATTGGAACGAAATGAGGGTGAGTTAATGATGACCTAATTACATTTTTTGGGTGAATTTTACAATAACTCCTGTCTTCACACAGAGAGCAAGTGTTCCAGGATCCTGTGATGTTTTCCATGTCTCTTCATACTATCTCTCTCTCTGGCTGAGCTCTCTGTGCTGGCGGCTGCTTGATATTCCACAATCTGACATTTCCTCTACTGCGAAAGCAAAAGACAGGCCTGTGTCAAATCACACCTAAATCCAGCTCTGCCACAGCTTGATGCTAACTCTTGTGTTTTCCTTTTTCTCTCTCACTGCTTCATCACATTGTCCTATGTGTATCCTGTGTATTGAATTTGAAAAGCTGTCATGAAATGTTCTAAAGAGACCCAGGGGTGTTTGAAGTTGACTGCAATAGTAATGTGCATTCTAGAAGGAAACAGCGGTGCCGACATTGCAGCAAAGGAATAAGTTAAAGGTTTATGTAAGCTTTGGCTATGGCACATCAGATGCATATATGTGGGTCAAACAAGACCCAGGTGAAATCTTGATGGTTATTGTTTATAAAACTACTTATTTTTTTCAAGAACTCTCATAATAATTCTATTAGTAATTTACATTTTAAAGTAGTTAATATATCTTTTAATTCTGAAGAGTTTCAGACACATTGAAAATAGAGTAGACGCTTCGAGTGACAGTGGAAAAAAGGTTGTATAACAGTAAAATGGGCTATTTCCAAGTTTGGTGATAAGTAATGCCTTAACAACTCTGTCCACACATACAGTACATATAAGTACAATGGACTTGGATAAAATGTTTTATACAATATATATATATATATATATATATATATATATATATATATATATATATATATATATATATATATATATATATATATATATATTTGTATATAACATTTATTATATATATTATTTTATTTATTTATTTTTGATAAATGTAAAATAACAACCTTATGCTCTCTATATTGCTGAATGACACTAAATTGGTATATTACTCTATGCAGCTTCATATATTTGTTGTTTGAACTGGTGAGGTGTACTGAAAATGGAAAGGTTGCAAGTTGAAATACATTAAGCAGTGGTCCAGGAGATATTTCCATTGTGCCTATGACATGAATTAATCATGAAACCTCAAGTTACCTTCAGGAGAAATAATGTTGTAATCAGAAAAGGTTTTTAAGGTGAATAAAACCAAACCAAAAACTTCAACCATCACCTAATCAATAGTGATCTAAAATCAATAAGAGGTGAACAAAACCTCCTCCAAAAACATCTTTACCTTAAACCAACACCTAAACCTAACCGATAGTGTCTAAAAAAAAATGAAAAGCACATTTTCTTAAGCAACCGTGTAATTTCGTAGTGGTTCTATTACACTTTTGTGTCACATGTCAGCTAGAGTGCTTGGCTGGGTTCAATCTTCGGAGTCTAAATTCCAAAACTTTATCAGGTGAGCTTCTGTGGAAACTAATCATATTTGAATAAGTGTGTAAATGTATGTGGATCTACAATACAAGCATTAAAATGTATAGTTTTTCAAACGATGCGTAATAGTGAAAGTATTTTGATGTCGTAACTTATAAGTGTGTGAGTAATAGTGTGAAAAATAAATGTTTGGAAAGAAACAATGTAGTCATGATTTGTGTTGAAGATAATAGAAGTCACAGTCTTTGTAGTTGTCCAGTGTTAATTTCACCAGGAAACTGCGTAGAATGTGACATGCAAAAGTCATCAAAAATATAGTTACAGTAATGTTTATTTTATGAGACTAGGTTGCAGCTGCTAATTGTTGAAAACTGTGAAGATGTCAAATATAATGTTTGAGGAATATCTACACACTCTGATTATTACATGTGGAGGAATGGTTTAATAGTGCTGACTATTACAGTCGAGACCCCAGTACAGATGAGCCATAAATAATGCATGCCATAGCCCATGGCCACACCAGACAAGATGAAAAACCCACCAGAAATGACAGCACTGCTGTTAAACTGTGCCTAAAGATCACTACTCTAAGATTTCTTGATTAAAAGAAACATCCCCGTTTGACAAGGGTCATTCATTGTATTAGATCAAACAACTTTTAAAGATTTAAATCATATTAGTTTTATTTTATGAAAACATCACAATTGAATCATCACAAAAATCAGTGAACACTGAGGTGAACAGGGCATTTTCAGACCTGTAGCTCTTTTGATTTGTTCCGAAACAGGGGCTAAAATTGGTACAATGTTGCATTTTCAACTATTTTCGCTCATTTCAAAACAGACCAAAACTGTGACAATAAAATTCACATGTGAACAAACTGTCTCCTTATTGGTCACAATGCTTGTGCAATTTGTATAAATTTCATTCGTTGTGCTGTGTCTAGCTTTTCTTGTAGATGTGTTACAAAGATTCAATGTTCTGACAAAGTTCCGGTTGCAAAGAACACTTCATGTGACTGTGGCACAGTTGCATATAATTCCAGATTGTTCTTCAACCAGTAAAAGTTTCAGTGATTGAATTTCTTTTCCCCCTTTTGCTCTGGTGTCCCTTGTTAAAACTGTGTATGTCATTTATGATACTGTTACGAATGTTGCCAATGACCTTTAAATAAAATAGTGCATATTGTAACAAATGTAATAAAATGTTCTTGATTATAAAGAGAGGTAATATACGTAGAAGAAGAGAGAGAGAGCGATTTCAGGTTCGGGTCAGGTTTGGGCTAAACATTTGAGAGTACTGGTTAGGTTGGGTCGAGACACAGGGTCTTGGGTACGAGCCGGGTTCGGGCTTCAACTTAAAGGAATAGTTCACCCAAAAATGAAAATGTGCTGATTATTTACCCTCAGGCCAACCAAGATGTATCTCAGTTTTTTTCTTAATCAAAACAGAATTTAAGATTTTTAGGATTTCATTTCAGGCCTCTTCCTTTAAACAATGCAAGTGAATGTACTCCATTTTTTGACGGTACAAAATGCATATTTAGGGTGCATCAAAATAATCCACACGACTCCAGTCGACAAATCAATTTCTTCTGAACCCAGGTGATTAATTATTTTTAGAAACAAAACAATACTTGTATACTTCTACCTACAAAGTTCACTTCTGTACATCTCTGTGACTTGCGCTCGTGAGAGGGATGATTTAAGCTCGTTGGTAAGGTCACGCGTCACATGGAGGAGGAGGCAGGAAGTATCATTGTTTACAAGAGGAGCAGCGCTGTACAAAAGTTGAATTGTCTTTGCTGTAGATTTGTATTGTACAAAATGGTCGTTTGGTGTGTGTATCCTGGATGCTTCAAGCTTCAGAAACCCCCAAAAAAATGCACGCCAGGAAAATCATAAACTTTTCATCGATTGCCTATACATGATCATAAACGATTGAAGCTCTGGCTTATTGTGGTGAACCTGGATATCAGCACACCCCTACATTCTCTCAAATATTGGAGGGTGTGCAGTGAACATTTTACCTCTGAGGATTTCATACCATCGAAAGAAACAAAGGGTTGATATCTGAATTCATCGGCTGTGCCCGTTCTGTCATTTTCACGCACCCTTGGGCTCTACACCTCCCACATCACCCGATTTCTAATTCACCACACCTGCGTTCAATTCACTCGCTCATTAATGCCTTCATAAATAACTCCTTCACGCCACTTCACTGTCAAGTCTCACACAAAATATACATGGTTTCACTAACTGCAACTAGTGTGGCTTGAATTCCTGACAGTCATATAGCCTATATATTTCTGCTAAGGAAAAAGCACAAGTAGATAATGCAACAGCATTGATCCGAAATAAAGAATGTTTTTTTACTGCAGTAATGGGTAATAAATTGTTATTTTATTATTTTATATTGTTTTAAATTTGTTTTGGAATGTTTTGGTTTGTGAACGGTGCTTGACACGCTTGCTGCCTCCTCCACGTGTGACCTTACCAACGAGCTTACGTCATCCCTCTCATGAGCGTCAAATGATATCCTAAAAATCTTAAATTCTGTTTGGATGAAGAAAGAAACTCTACATCTTGGATGGCCTGAGGGTGAGTAAATTATCACAAAATTTTCATTTTTTGGTGAACTATTCATTTAAGGTTTGTGCAGAACTCTATTGTTCACACCATTTCAGACAAGCTGTCAGTCTTTACGGTTGACCCAGCTTTGGCTTCGTCTGGAACTATTTTGGTTAGTAGAGGAAAAATAGACAAAATAAATGTGTTATTACATGTCTAAAATGCAAGTTACTTAATATTCCTTTCTTGATTATTGAACTGTTGTATATAAGCAATATTACACTCACAATTGTGCTGTTTTACTGAATATCCAGACAAAGTTGCCAAAAGCAAGTTTTATTTCTAATTGTAAATAGTGTACAGAAAGAAAATATGTACAATAAAAATTCTTTTGTGAAAGTTAAAACCAACCTCTGAATCGTGCTCACCATTGTTTTTGTGAAATTAATTACTTCCTGGTCTTAAGGGTTGCTTATGCAACATTCTATCAGTAGCCCTAGAGGGACTTGAATTGGTGCACAAATGTCTGATGAGGGATGGCGCTTGTGTAACCGGTCCTGCAGAAATCGCTCAGAGCAGGATTTGAAACGGAGTCAGCCGACATGGGAGGTGGACGCACTAACAAGGAGGCTAAAGGCAACAGCCCCTAATGTCAGTAGCTAGTGCACCTCTTGAGGCCAGGGGTGTGAGGTTTGCACATACCGCACAGCTATCACTTACTAGCTGGCTCCCGTTACACTTGTCAGTAATTCTGGAAAATGGGGTTGCTTTCAAGGTACATGAGCTTTTGGAAGCAACATCGATTTCCTGTGATATCATGTTGGAATATTAGCATGCCTGTGATTACCTGATTACCTGCCTTTGCCAGTTTGGTATATGGTAATGTGTTTTATGAAAACTACTGAAAAAAAAAGCCTAAACCAGCCTTGGGTGGGTAGGTGGTCTCCCCGACTGGCCCAGATGTTTAGGATGGTCTGTTTGCTGGTTTTTGAGGGTTTTGGGCTAGGTTATACAGTAATCTCCCCCTTCAGACAAGGATTTATCTGCAAAATGTTACTGTGGCACAACAGAATATTCTCCATGCACATGCACAGGCACAAGCAATTGAACAGTGTGGCAAACCAGTGTACCGTAGCACTAAGTGCTGCACGCTTGTCTGGTTCTCCAGTGGGCTGAGCTGACGGCACGCACCTGTACTCCTCCTGTCATTCCCAGCGAGCCGAGAGATGAGGAAACAGCACACTAATGACTGTTAAACATCTCCCAACAAACACTGCTGTCAGGAGAGAAACAGAGCAGCGCTCATAGTTTCTTAAGTCTGGGACACACAAACGAGGAGAAGCTGCTGTCACATCCAAGAAGATTTTAAAAAAGACAAAGAAACCAAGCTGACAAGAACAACAAAACAACCTGAGTGCCAAAGAGGAGGGGAAAGAGAATGGAGACAGGGAATTGAGGGATGCTGCGTGAGGGTGAGAGGGAGGGAGACAGAGAGGCGGCGAGAAGAAACGGGAGAGCAAATAGACATCAACAGCAGCACACAGACAATTCTCGCCTTCTCAAACCTGGACTCTTTTTCTTGTTTTGATTATGTGTTTTTGTCACCTGTAGAGATGTGAGGTTGAATGCAGCTGTCTCCTGTTGCTTGTCTGGGTGGGCTGAACTCAGATCAGATCGAACAGCTGGGAACCGCATGCTGTGGCCCATCAATGGAGTCCCTGAGGTGGGCTTATTACCCCCTCAATGGTTCTCCTCCAGAGCAAATGGTTGTGCTGCCAGTGGACTTTAAAACGGAATCATTTTGAAATTGGGAGATTGGATGATGAGATACATGGGACACAACATGTAAAGCACAGGGTGCTGGGTAAGTGCACTTTCTAAACCTTGCATGCTGAAAAGATGTAGTAATGTTTTATGTGTTGCAGAATGCAAATGGATCTGAGAAATATTTTTATGGAGCATGCCAACATACACATGTCTATGTAATGGGTAATAGGGTAATGTTACAGCTGGTAAATTAGTGAGAATTACAAGAAAAGGAAAAATAATAGGAAATGAGACAATGGTAACATAATGAATCAAAGTGCTAAAATAATTAAAGGTATATTTCGGGTTTGATTCAAGTTCATCAACAGCATTTGTGGCAAAATGTTTATTACCACAAAATTAATTTCAACGTATCACTTTTTTTTTTTTTTTTCAAAGCTCTCAAGGCTACAGTGAGGCACTTATTCTGCATCTTTCAGCTGGTTAGGCTGGAAGATGACCTGAAACCAGCTTAGCTAGGCTGGGAGACCAACTAGGCCAGCATAAACCAGTTAAGATTAGCAAGAAAAACCTTAGGCAGGTCTGAGCTGTTTTTGTTTGTTTGTTTTGTTTGTATCATGCACTATAAATGTAATCATATCATTATTCCAAAAGCCCTGTGTTAAGGAGAGCTTGACATATTTAGTGAATTTATTTGTAATAAATCATTGAGGATATGGTCAAATGTCCTCAAGCAGAAGGCCTTGTTAAAGGAGTGGCCATTTGTTACTATCAACATGTTATATAGACTGTTATGTATCTCCCTCAGTGGTGCTCAGTCCAACTAGACACCAGACATATCCACATTTGTTATGGAATGGGGATGTGCAAAACTGCATATTTTCAAAATGAGCTGGTGTGTTGCCTGAATGACTAGTCTATATAATGTGGTACGTTTCGAGAGAAACTAAACCCCAATTAGAAGTGTTAATCCACTGATTTCAATTGGGATGATGCATTGGAAGAAAAGAGAGGAAAAACTTGTCATATCATATATCCAAAAGTTGAAAAAATTTCAACTTTTGCTACAACGCACTCTAACATATGCACTCATGTTAGCTCTTTTCGAACACCAATCTTACACATTTGTACTCATCAAACACTCTGTCAGCTCGAGTGTGTAAGTGCCCTAAGAAGTGTTTACATTGGGCTCGTTCTTGTGTTTTAAACCAGCTAGACTGAGCGCTAGAATGTAACCGAATGCAGGTGTCTCGAGGTATGTTGATAAAAGTTGGACTATTTTCTAACGTAACGCTTCTGATGGGACTCTCAAAAAAAAGACGATTAATTTAAAGATGCAACTTTTCTGTGCAAACAGACAAACAGCTAAAGCACAGCACATACTCAACATACTAATTAAAGAAAAAATATACTAATTAAAGAAAAAAAAAGTATAAAAAAAAACTAGTAAAATCTAGACAAACTAGTCCACCTCACTTTTGTTGTGGTGGACTAATGGACTAATTGTTGGACCACTTATGGACTAGTCGACAACCATGACCCATCATCTATAATATGGAATAGATGAAGCCCCTCCGCAGAAAGTCCTTACCTTTTCCCAAAAACATTCTAGGCTTTGGGGCACAGTCAGGTGTTACAGGTTTAATTCTATCAGAGTAAGTGAAAACATCTGTTAAAGCCTGAGTGTAGGCATGGAAATAGTTAACTAATGTACAAATGGAGAGGTTATAGGCACGGGATAGGTTGCGCTGATGGACACAGGTGTGCTTTAATGTACCATCTGTGGTTGCTCACCTGATACACAACGTACTGTATGTTCACTTGGTTTCTGGCTCGGATCAACCTATGTGTAAATAATACAAAATTTCAAGGTCGCTTTAGCATTCTCAGTTGATTATATAACACATACTCCATTACAAAACCTAGTAAGATGTCAACTGAGGCAGCATTTTAAGGCATGATGACTGTTCTTAAAGGTAAGTGTCTTAATTATGCTGCCACCTTTAATACCACATTTTGACCACATTTTAAGGAAGCATCTGAAATGGTAAAAACACTCTCAGGATGCACTGCAATAAGCTCATTGAAAAAAATTATTATAAGATAGCAGACGAAGTGACAAATGTTGATTATAATAAACTTCTTTTACATTCAATGCACATTCAATAAAATTAAAAGTACTGATAACAAATAGTGCATTGAAATTAAAAAATGGATTATCCATGCCTATTAGAGTATTGCACCATTAGCTTAGCAACATGATAACGTCAAACTCTATTGAAATCAATTGTGAGTGGAGTCTTTGTGTGAAAGGCTAATTGTGTGGTATGCAGAGTTGCTATGTAGGCAGTGTTCTAAAATCGGTTACTTATGAGGTTTCACGATGGTTAGAATATGTAGGCAGTAGGCAGGGAAGTAGCTTACCAGATTTTGATTATTTATTTATTTATTTATATCAAAATTTCAAGGAATATTCTGGGTTCAATACAAGTTAAGCAATACAATACATTTGTAGCATGATTTTGATTGCCACAAAAAAAATATTTAGACTTTTCCCTCCTTTTCTTAAAAAAAAAAAGCAACAATCTGGGTAACAGTGAGGCACTTAAAATGTAAGTGGATGGGGGCCTATTTTTAAACATTAAAATACTCACAAAAGTATAGCCACAAGACATAAACAATATGTGTTGACATGATTTTAGTGTGATGAAATCACTTGCAAACCTTTTGTATGTAAAGTTATAGCCAATTTTACAACTTGTTGCCATGTCAATGTAGTCAACAAACCCTAAAATGACTGTAAAAATTATTATTTAAATTAATTTACAGCTCAAATAATACATCAGTTTTAAAAGAAGAATTAATGTAAGTGCTTTTATAAAATTATAAGATTCACATTTCTGCTTTTTCACCCTCCATTCACCTCCATTGTGTCTCACTGTAACCTAGATTTGTGCTTTTTATTTTTTTAAAGAAAAGGAGGTATGAAATAATTTTTTGTGGTAATCGACATTATGCCACAAATGCTGTCCATTGATCTTAACTTGTATAGAACCTTAAATATTCCTTTAAGCCAACAATATGTAGACGAATTGTAGCTTAATGAATTGTAGGGACATTAGTCACAGTGAAAAGTAGTAGGCCATAACCATGTAAATGGCTATTATTTCTCTTCTGTTCTCCATATGAAAGGTTTACATGAATATCTGTGAAGAGTGAAAGTGTAACTCAGCAACAGATTGAGAATCAAACACTCAATTACTCAATCAAGTGTTTTTGATAATTGGATCATTTCTGTTAACAGTGCATGCCATGTTTACTAATGGGCATTAAAATGGGCCTTATTAAGCAATACATGATTGTGTGACCCAGAGTTGCCAAATCATCCACAGTGTGTCAGGTGGTGCAGAAAGACACATGCCTGAAGTGTACAAAAAACAAAGTTGTATAGCCTACATCAATAACACGTTCCTTTTGGAAAATCCAGCTTGAGCTGGTAGTGGAAATATTCTACAAAGCCACCTGACATTACCTCATTGCTTCCTGATGTCAAACGATAATATGTCCAGTGGTTGGGAGATGCTTGTCTGGCTCATAACCCTCTTGTGTGATGAGCAGTGTATATCAGGTGCTTGTCACTATGAGTCACTTTAACAGAGCGGCAGGCAGGTTTTACATAAACAACCACTTGTTGAACCCTGTTTGTCTGCTGTCATAGATGCTCTGTGAAAAACAGCAGCGCATGATTGCGACGCATGTCCAGTCCACAGGGTTAGAAGCATTCAGATCGGAGACAGAGAAAGAGAGAAAGGAAAAATCCCTGTGATGTGGAATTGCTATCTGACTCCCCCATGATCTAGTAAACAGCTGCCTGTGCCCAATTAGCATCTCCAACCGAATGTCTCCAACACGTGTGGACTGCGGTCTCAAAAACATGTTCAATATTACCTCACAAGATTCCAGTGACAAGCAGTTTTTCAGTGCTCAATGAAAGGGAAAATGCTGCGCAACGAAATCAGAGCCAATCAGAACAGTGTGCAGATGAATTCTCCCAGTTTGCAATGCACAGTTAAAGAGTGTAAAAAAGGAGAAAAGCCCTTTAGTGATATGAATTCTGTGATGCTTCTAAATCAGCATAAACCAGCTGGTCGTTTCAGAAGGGTTGGGGGATTTGTCATGTTAAATCCAATGCTTTTCAACTTCATCAGTCAGTTTTATATTTATGTTGGCTTGAAACATACATACATAGCTAATGTACTGTTGTACACTTTAAGATCATTATTTGTAGCTCATGTAAGCAAATTATAAAATGTAAAATATTATAAAATTACATTTCTTTAACTCCTCATTGAGCTTTCTTTACCCTCCCCTCCTCTTCAGGGCAGGATGTGTCCTCCGCAGGGTCTTTTCCCCCTGAAAGAATAGAAAAGAAGACCTTCCCCGGCACGTTTTATGAGCATTTTTTAGGCCCCAGCTGAATCTATTTTTCTACAGAGAGAAACAGCAGGATCTCAGCGATACTGACTGTTCAAATGCAACTGAACTCATGAATGTTCTTACATTATTGGCTGGCTATTACATTATTGGCTGGGTTAATAAAAAAATAAAAAAATGTATTACATTATTGACAGTTATTACATTAACGGTAGTTATTACATTATTGGCTGCTACATGCCCCCCATCAAGACAAAGCTGTTACCTTCTTCTCTCTCATCGCCTTGGCTTACTCCTGAACTATAGGCATCGAAGAGAGTGGGTTGTCATCTTGAACGACTCTGTAGAAAAACAGGCCTCACTGTACATTCCTTAGCTCTTACAGAACATCAGCTGAAAAACAGATTAGCACTCAACACTGCATGTAAATGTACTTCTCCTCTATCGTCCAAGCAAGTTGTAGACCGAGAGCCCTCTTTGCTATGGTGAACAAGCTAATTAACCTGCCGGCTCAGGACTCACACAGCTCTGATGAACTTTATGACTCATTTCTGCACTTCTTTCAAGAAAAAAGTTTTTCCATTTACCAAACATTAATGTCAAACATTTCTGAAGATCTTCTCCACGAATTTCTGTCTGAACATCCAATCCACCCTTTCACCTCCTTCACTTCCACTAACCCATCATCAGACGTGATCTAATTTTACAAACTCATCATCCTGTCAGTTGGACCCTGCCCCAACCTCCCTTCTTAAATACTGTGAGTCAGTCATTTTGGCACCTATTTTGCATATGATAAACACATCTCTGCATCTGCCATTGTTCTTACTGATCTTAAAATGCCACTGTTACACCAGTCCTTAAAGGTCCCAATTTAGATCCATCTTCCCTCTAGCAACTATCATCCTATTTCTGACCTGCCTTCTGGACTTCTAAACATCTGGAAGAAGTTGTATCCTCCCAGTTACAATCATATCTTGCAGCCAATAATCTCTATGAACCTTTCCAATCTGGTTTTCGCCTATTCCACAGCACTGAAACTGCTCTCTTAAAGCTTATTAATGAACTCCTCCTCTCTGCTGACTCAGGAGTTCTCAGTATTCTGATCTTGCTTGACCTGAGCTCTGCTTTTGACACTGTGTGCCACAAAACACTCCTTTCCTGACTTTCAGATATTGGTATTACTGGCACTGCTCTATCCTGGTTTTCTTCCTACCTCACTATCAGACAATACTTCATTATGATTAAGACAAACAAATCCCCTACTGCTCCTCTCACTCAGGGTATCCCCCAAGGTTCTGTACTGGGTCCACTACTGTTCATAATTTACGTTCTCCCACTAGGTCAGATTATCCGTCATCATGGTCTCAGTTATTAGTTATACCCACATTTGAGCAGCTAGAATCAGTCGAGCTCAAAGCCCTCTCCTTGAAGACAACCCTCCTGATCGCGCTCGCTTCCATCAAGAGGGTTGGGGACCTGCAAGCATTCTCTGTCAGTGACACCTGCCTGGAGTTAGGTCCGGCAGACACACATGTCATCCTAAGACCGTGACCGCGCTACATGCCCAAGGTTCATTCAACTCTTCAGGGACCAAGTAGTGAACCTGCAAGCACTGCCCCGGGAGGAGGCAGACCCAGCCTTTTCATTGCTGTGTCCGGTGCATGTTTTGCGTACTTATGTGCACCGCACGCAGAGCTTTAGATGTTCAGAGCAGCACTTTATTTGCTTTGGTGGACAGCGGAAAGGGAACGCTGTCTCCAAACAGAGGCTTTCTGACTGGGTTGTTGATGCCATAGCACACCCAGGCCGTGCGCGCCCCATTGCGGGTTCGAGAACACTCGACGAGAAGTGTGGCATCCTCGTGGGCACTGGCCAATGGCATCTCCCTAGCAGACATATGCCGAACAGCTGGCTGGGCAACACCCAATATCTTTATGAGATTTTACAATCTCAGGGTTGAGTCAGTTTTCGTCCCAAGTTTTCTCAGGTCAGAGCCGGTAGAACTCGGTAATGCGGAACAACTGACTGGGTGTACCACTTGCACCTAGCACCTTTCCCCTCCACTGAGGCGATCACATGCGCTCCTATCAAAGGAGATTCCACTAACTCGGTGTGGCAGGGCGGAGGGCGGGGCCGGGTCGTGATCCTACGCACCCAGTCCCGTATTAGTCTAATCAAGCCTCCGAGGTATAAAGGTCGACTGCAGGGTGTCGTGCGGTAGGGAGAGATCGTTAGCGGACATGTCCGTCGTGTGTGTGTTTATGTGGTCTTTTGAGTTTATCATTAAAACTATTATTTATATTGAAAAGCTGGTTCTCGCCTCCTCCTTTCCATTGAATATGCTAACGATCTCTCTCTCCCGCACGACACCCCGCAGTCGACCTTTATACCTCGGAGGCTTGATTAGCCTAATACGGGACTGGGTGCGTAGGATCACGACCCGGCCCCGCCCTCCGCCCTGCCACACTCGGCTCCCTGGATGACTCCTCCCTAGCCCTCTGGTCCGTGGATTCAGCGGAGGAATTCCCCGACCAGACACACTATGGGTACTGAAACTACTCTGTATTGGAATAGGTGCTCCACAGGATGGGCCCCTGTGTGGAATACAGGTGTGGTTTATTTGGGGCTGTTGCTCTTCTGATAACATTAAGCGTTTCATCAATATCATGTGGTCAGTGGCGAATGATTAGACTCCGGTCGCTGCCATCTCATTTGACACTTTTATTAGATGGATTAAATTACTTTATAGACACCTGCTGGTGGCGTTAAAAACAAATTGATTAATTTCAAATCATTTACTCTGGATATATTTACTCTTTCCCCATTATTGTTCTATCTTTCCATGAATCCATTAGCAGCCACGATAAGAAAGGAGGTTGAGTTTCCAGGGGTGATGGCGTGGAGCATAAGCTTTTGCTTTACGCAGCTTATATTTTATTATTCATTTCCAACCTCACTAGATCTATGCCTTGCCTCCACAGAATTATTAATTCCTTTTCTAAATTCTGAGGATACAGAGTTAATTGGTTTTTGGCAAAGCTTTGGCTCTGACGGCGTACTGCCCCTGTAACGGCTTTTCAGCCGCGTGCCTTCCAGTGGCCCAAACAGGGCATTAAGTATTTGGGTATTAAGCCAAGCAAACCTAGCAAATTTGTGTGATTTAGTTAGAGTTCATTTTGACCCTTTAATAAAACTTTTTCGAGCAATGTGGGCGTGTGGGCTTCATTACATTTATCTATGATTGGGAAGGTTAATGTTAATAAAATTAATTGTATTCCAGTATTCAACTACCTGCTACAATCTCTCCCTATAGATGTCCTCCTCTCTTATTTCGAGCAATTTGATAGCACAATGAAGTCCTTCATTTGGAATGGTAAATGTCCCAGATTACATTTCATTAAGTTGCCTAGTCTGATTGACAAACTTGATATTGATATTTTGCATTATTATTATTATGCATTGGTCGCTTCCACCTGAGAGATCCCCTCCCTGGTTTTGTATTGAACAGGAAGTTCTTGCCCCTATTTCACCATTGCAAAGCCTTTCTAGCAAACTAATTGGAGAAGTTAAGTTACAGTACACACCGTTATCTCACATTTGCTCTCAGTGTGGACAAAAGTGTCCAAGGGTTTAATTCTGACATTTATTTAAATTTAAACTATGTATTAATATGTCCCCTTTCTGCTGGACAGAGTGGATTGAGAGGGAGGTTAATATGCTCTGTCATCTATCAGAGAGCAGAGTGTTGAGATCCTTTGAAAATATGGTTCAACATTTTGGGATTCCCAGATCTCATTTCTTTTGGTATTTACAGCTGCACCACCTGCTCTGTGCTATATTTGGGAGTAGCATACACCCCCCTAAAGTGGCAGATACTCTAGGAGTGGTGATTGCTGCATTTGGAATAGGTCATGAGGCATCAGTGTATTACTTCCTGCTAATTTAGAGTCTGAGTGACAGAGCTTCAACTTCTCAAAAGAGATTATGGGAGAATGATTTAAACTTGGTATTGGAGGAAGGAGTGTGGGCTAGGTTTCTATAAAAGTCAACTGTACATCTAGAGATGCAAGGGTGCATCACATGCAATTTTAGATTTTACATCATTTCTATTGGACCCCCTCTAGATTGTGTAGGCTTGGACTGAAAGATACACCCACCTGCTGGCTATGCCAATCAGAAGACAACCCATGCTTTCTGGTGGGGTATTAAGTTCCAAGAATTTTGGTTGAGGGTTCAAAGTTTTATGTTTGACATATTTGGCACTCAAAATTCATTTTGCTCCAGACTGTATTTTAGGCAATGGGGGCGGTCATTAATATAGAGGTCTAAACACATAAAATATTGGGTCATAGCCAGTGTTATGATAGGCAAACATATTGTTATAAGGGGATAGAAATCGGCTGGAGTGTCCTCATTTCAAGAGTGGTGGACAAACATGGGGAGAGTGGTGGCATTCGAGGAAATGTCATGTAGAAGGCTGGGAAACTTAGATTTATTTGATAGGAAATGGGGCAGCTATTTGGCCTTCTTGGAGGTCTCTCAGGGAGGGGCAGTGGAGAGAGAACAACCTGGTTACTTTCGTAACCTCCGTTACCTGATGGAGTGAATAAGAGGTTGTGTCGATGTAGTGACACTAGGGGTCACTCTGGGGGGCCCCAAACACCTCTGATGTTTGAGAAAAGGCCAATGGGTATTGGCGAGTGGAACTTGCATGCCACTCCCCTGAACATACGGGTACAAAAGGAGCTGGCTCTAATCCACTTCCACAAGTTACCAGCCATTTCAATGGGTAGTTCAGTGTTGTGGCAGGAGGGACACAATGTCTCGTTCCCTCCATCAGGGAACGGAGGTTATGAAAGTAACCAGGATATACCCTATTTGTCACTCACTCGACGTTGTGTCGATGTAGTGACACTAGGGGTCCCTATACGAAACGCCACAACTAGCTGAACTGTGTTACGTGAACTGGCGGTGCGAGAAGGGCAAGCTGTTGCGTGCCTCGTAGCCAGTGCACCTGGCCATCACGTTACCTCCCCCAACGCACCTACGAGCGTTGTATGGTCCCCCGTACCTCGTGAACAAGACGACTGCCCAAAAAATGGGGACAGGCTGCTCCAGCCACGGCTTCTTCTCTTTTTTTGTCACCCAAAATATAAATGGAAATCGTTAAGCTGGGGGCCATACATGTCCGCGTCGGGGAGGTGTCCCTTCCCAAGGGAAAGACACCACGGAGACCACACCCTACCCGAAGGGGAGGTAATTGTGTGGAAATACGTCACATGGAATTACTGAGCTTTGTCGGCAGTGTCGCACTTGGAGAAGTCCCCTTGGTAGGTCCTACCCAGATGGGAAGAGCTCTACAAACATGGGGACCAGTAGCAGAGGAAACTCTGCCCTATGAAGATGTGGGTTTACCAACGTGGAAACCGTTTTGGGGAAGATACATCACACAGGGTTACATACAGGCAACCAGCACATGTGGATCACCTACCCCAGTACAGGGCCTATTTAGCACACGTACTGGGGCGGCATCTAGTTTCTCAGCCAACTCGCCTGCCACAGGGCTAAGGAGGAAGGACATCCAGGGTCCACGACTTCATGAACATGGCTGGGGGGTAAAGACACACTTCTCCACCTCGAGGAGAGGGAAGGCTCTATGAGCAAGCGGTTCACCTGGCCAGTTGTCCCACAAACGTACCTGTTCGTACCTGACAAACGGGGTAAAACCGGCACAACCCGGAGATTGTAGAACCTGTTGTGGAAAATTTATATTTTACTTTCTTTAAGACATTATGTGGATTTTCTTTCGATTCAATCATGTCTTTCTCTCCTCTAGTATTTTCTTTTTCACCTGGCAGGAACGGAGACACACACACACACACAGACAGTAAAACTGATGGTCAGGAAAAAGCCTTTTGAACTCCTTAATATGAGTACGGGAAAGACAGAGGGATTATTTAGCCATAAATAAAGCCTTTTGTTGAGTTTCACAGGTGTGAAACTCAGTGAAACTCAACAAAGGGCCACTGTCTTCAGGACAAGATAGCGTTTATATGGCCTTTTGATGACCTCACAGATGTAAGGACAGGAAAACCCAGGGGGGCTTAGAAGAGCCATTGGTATTTCTAAAACCAGCTAAATCTGGTTTTACTGGGATGAGTGGAAAATTACGGAAGAAGGGACTTTGAGGACAGGGGGGTATAAATAGGCCATGTGTTTTCTGTGTGAGTTAGGTCTTGTTCTTATTGCGAGGTAGCTGTTGTGATACTTTTGTGAACAAACCTCTTTTAAAAGAATAAACTATCTTTTAAAATATAATTTGGATCCCGATGTCTCTTATCTTGATGCATATTTGTTTAATTATTGTTTTGCCACAACAAACCTCACAAGGTTGTTGGGTGTTGCCCAGCCCGCTGCTCTGCAGATGTCTGCTAAAGAGGCACCATTGGTCAGAGTCCAGGAGGCTGCTACACTCCTAGTAGAGTGTGCTTGTAGCCCCAAGGGGGCGGCACGTCCTGGGCATGATATGCCAAAGCGATGCCGTCAATGACCCAGTGGGCGATCCTCTTTTTGGAGACAGCGCTCCATTTCCTTTGTCCTCCTAAGCAGACAAAGAGCTGCTCAGAGCATCTAAAGCTCCGCGTATGATCCAAATAGATGCGTAAAGAACGCACCGGACACAGCAGAATGCCATAGAGACTGAGTATAACTCCATCCTAAAATGGATAACCTGAGGGAAAAAACTATTCCTTTGTTTGACGGTTCTGGTGCTCAGCGCTCCGTAGCGACTGCCAGAAGGCAACAGTTCAAAAAGGGGGTGGGCTGGGTGAATGGGGTCCAGAGTGATTTTTCCAGCCCTTTTCCTCACTCTGGAAGTGTACAGTTCTTGAAGGGAGGGAAGGGGGAAACCAATAATCCACTTAGCAGTCCAAACTGTCCTTTGTAGTCTTCTGATGTCTGATGTTACTCTGCTAGGACACCTGTGTGACTTCATAAATCCACTAAAAATCACCTTGACATCAGTCAAATGGCCAAGAAAAGTGACATTAGTTTTGAGAAAAGGTCTAGCAGCATTTGTTTGCAGATGTCTCTTAATTTGATACTGTGTATCTAATGCAATATCATTCATATATTTTAAAGTGTGACTTAAGTGTCCAAATACTGTACATATTTTAAAATCATAAATCTCAAAGGACTAATTGATTGTCAGCTGATTGCTTAATCTCTGCATAGGTTGCTCTGAACTTGTGGTCTCCCCTTTCACCGTGTCCTCATGAACCCAATGGCGCATCTTTACTGACCGTATGTGACCGTATCACACTGCAGATTGTGAGGGCGGAGGTCGAGCTGTCTGCTAAAGAGCGGGCCTATCTTTCAGCGGTGGAGAAGGGTGATTAAGCTGGAGTGAAGCAGGCCCTTGAGGAGGCTGAGATCTATTACAACATCAACTTGAACTGTCTGGACCCGTTGGGCCGCAGCGCACTCCTCATTGCTATAGAGAATGAGAACCTGGAAGTGATTGAGCTGCTGTTGAGTCACAGTGTGATCGTGGGTGATGCGCTCCTCTACGCCATCCGCAAGGAGGTGGTGGGAGCTGGTGAGCTACTGCTGTCCTACAGGAAGCCCACAGGCGAGAAACAGGTGTGTGAGGACGTGACTTCTTTTTGCAAACTAAACTGCAAAACAGTTTTCAGGAAAACAACTTATGAATGGCACACTTATAGTTATCTATCCACATATCTGGGAAAGAAGAATGTATTTTAAAGGGATAGTTCACTAAATAATGAATATTTTTCATAATTTACTCACCCATAATGTTGTTCCAAACCCATATAAGTCATCTTTCTTATGTGGAACCAAAAAGGGAAAATGTTAATTAATATTCCGGTGCTTCTTTTCAAAGACAGTGGATAGTGCCTCACTTTTAGCTTAAAAAGGATAAAAATTAGAAAACAAATTAGTACAAGTGACTAGTACATCATATTCTCTCAGTAGTATGGATTAACACGAGTTAGTGATAGATTAGTTTCCCTTGGCGTATGCCCCATCATACGGTTCAGCATCAGGATGTTTTTTCTCCCCCCTTTTAAAATTTGATGAGCATATTTATTCATATGAGTCCATTATATTTATATCCAGTTTGTTTCCTATTTCAAACACAATTCAAACAGAACATATATTACACAGGAGGAAAATTTTGTTCATAATTTTTCCCTGCTGCCCATGACCCAGTCCGAATAGGCCCACGACCCACCAGTTGAGAAACACTGGACTAGATCATGATTGGATGAGATGCTGAAATTGAATGATTGAATGACATTTTTGAATGACATGTTTTTTGATGATTCACATTCTCCTTGCATTGTGCACCTACTGAGCAAGCACTAGTAAAAATTACTTAAATAATAATCTGTTTATCACTCACACATTGTGTTCTGCAGAAGAAATAAAGGCAAACATATCTGTGATGGCATGAGGTTGATTAAATGAGAGAATTGTCATTTTTGGGTGAACTATCCCTTTAAAGCCATTCATTGCATTTTGTGGCTTTTCCCGCCATTATGGAAATGTAATATCTTCAAATTCAATCACACACCTCTTTGTGGCAAAAGCCAAAGAGATCAGGATGAATGAATGCTTTGAATAAATAGTTCACCAAACATTACAATTCTGTCATAATTTACCCTCTTATTACTCCTAAATCCGTATGACTTCCTTTCTTTTATGGAACAAGGTGAATTTTTGAAAAAAATATCCTGGCCACTTTTTGGAAATTTCTCCCTGTTCCTTACACAATCATTTGGCTTTAGAAGACTTGCAGTGCACAAGTTGAAATGGACCACATTTACAATGTGTTTTAGTACATTTGGAGCTTAACACCCCTAGTTTTCATTAACTTTCAATTTATAAGCAAGACTGGCAACTATATTTTTCAAAATCTCATCAAAGAAATGAATACAGGTTTGAAGTCAGATGAGGATGAATGAATTATGACATATTTATTATTTAGGGTTATCTTCCTTTTAACTGTGGCTCTAGTGTCAAAATCTTAACAATATTAAATGACACAATATTAAATGTTCAAGTGCAACTTTTATGTCTTGCTTAGTACAGTCAACAGAAAAACAATGATTTAGGGATAGCTCATCCAGAAATCTGTCATAATGTGTTCTTTCATAATAGGAGATGTTAGGGAAAATGAGAGCCTCGGTCACCATTCATTTACATGTATATATATATATATATATAGAGAGAGAGAGAGAGAGAGAGAGAGAGAGAGAGAGAGAGAGAGACTTTGACTTTTAGGTCTTCTTTAATTGATCAATATAAACATAAGTGACCTATATTTAAAAAAAAATAAAAACCATTAAAACATCCATGTGTTTATATTTACCACAAAACAAAGGGGATAGAAAAACAAAAACAAAAAATAATATAAATAAATAAAAAAACACTCATAAATTAAATACAAAACCTCCCTGATCATCAGCTTCACATATAAAACCATCAACTCCCCACACATGAAAAAAAGAATTAACATCATTAATGAGGCTAAAATACGCAAACTCCATCGTTAGTCTCTTCTTTATAAAACCTCTCATCATCAAAACAGTGTCCACACTTTCCCTCCCTTCTACTTTATTTCTTCTTGTACACCAAATAGCCAACTTTGCTGCACCGAACAAGAAGTTTAAAAAAACCACTTTGGATTTATATTTTGTTGAATATTTGGGACCAAAAATAAACAATTCTTGATTGAACTTTCCCAAAAGCTGCATACTCCAGCTTTCCATTAAACCCAAAATTTGATCTAAACGTGGACACTCAATAAAAAGATGAAAAACAGTTTCAGACACCCCGCAGAAAGGACAACCCTCATCATCTGAGTCATTAAGGAGTGCTTTGTGTCTGTTTGTAGCTAAAATCCCATGCACAATTCTCCACTGAAGATCACCCACCCTCTTTTCAATGGGTCTTTTGTACAGGGACCGCCAGCTACCTTTCGGGAAGAGCCTGATTCAAACACCATAGACCATTTAGTGTCTCTTACATCCTTAAGATGTTGGAAATTTATGGTTTTTACACAAGCTCTGTAAAGTGTTTGTCTGCTCAAAATACTCAAGATATTTAGTTCTGGTATATCCATGGAAAGCAACTTGCTGCCATCCTCCTGCCAGTCTTCTTTTTTATGGAAACATGCAGTTCAGGAAAATGGGCATTATCTTTGGCATCACAGTTCACCGCAGGAGAAACTTTCATAAAATCCCTTATAGGAACAGGGAGGGCCTCCTCAAGATCATCCAACATCCTCTTGATAAAACGTTCAGACCTGAAGCCCACCTTTTGTGCCAATTCCTCTACAGATATCCAGCACAGTCCCCTGCGTAGATGGCATATTTTGGAGACTCCTGCTTTCAACATTGCCGACCTTACAGTGGCAGAGCTCAGCAACTCAACAGAGATAAGTGGATTGAAAAACAAAGGCTCTTCATATACCCACTGATTGGATCCTTCCCATTCTCTTGAAAAAGATAGAGTCTGCCAAGCTTGCAATACACTCTGGTAAAAACCAGCCAATCCTTCCAATGCTAGTCCATTAAAGGACATGACAAACCAGTGCTTATCCAACCCCATTCTTCTGTTTTTTTGCAGCAAAGCACATGCTACGTCCATCCACTGCTGATGCTGCCCATATAAAAGACGCTGTGCCACTTGCAAACGGAAAACAGCAATCCTAGAACGAATGTCAATTAAACCTTGTCCTCCCTCATGAATTGGAAGGTATAGGACAGCAGCTTTTAGCCAGTGTTGTCCTGACCAGAAGAATTTAACAAGAGTCTTTTGAATATCTTCAATTATGTGTTTTGGAGGATCCAAAACCATCAACTTATGCCAAAGGGTGGAAGCTATAAGATTGTTGGCTATCAGGACTCTTCCCCTATAGGATAGCTGGGGTAGCAGCCATTGCCATTTAGACAAAGTTGCAAGCACTCCGTCTACTAACCCCTCCCAATTCTTCATCTTACATTCATCTTTACCAAGATATACTCCTAAAAATTTAAAACCGGACTTCCCCACTTGACATTTCCTTGTAATTCAGGTAAAGAGCTTCCTTCAGAACCACACCATAACGCCTCTGTTTTTTGCCAATTAAGTTTGGCTGATGATGCTCCTTCATAAATATTAAGAGCTTCCTTTATAACTTGAACATCATGCGTATTCCTAACCATAACAGTTATATCGTCTGCATAAGCGGAAAGTTTAATAGCTTCAGCTTCTGGCTTATTACTTACTAGAATACCCGTCAATTTACTTCTTAATAAACAAAGTAGAGGCTCTATTGCCAAGGTATATAACTGACCCGACATAGGGCACCCTTGCCTTATCCCTCTTTTCATTTGAATTGGTACACTCAAACCTCCTCCTATTTTAACCATGCTTACAGCATCAGTATATAATATTCTTATCCATGATAAAAAATGTTCTCCAAACCCATAACACTTAAGAACCTTAAAAAGGTAGTGATGATCTACACGATCAAAAGCTTTCTCCTGATCCAGAGAAAGCAAACCAAAATCAACATTATATATTCCAGCATAATCCATGATATCTCTCATTAAAAACAAATTATCATAAATAGACCTTTTTGGTATACAATATGTTTGGTCTTTTTGTACCAATACATCAAGAACACCTTTAAGTCTGTTTGCCAAACACTTTGATAATATTTTATAATCGGAACATAGGACCACTACTGGTCTCCAGTTTTTTAGCAGACAAAGATCTCCCTTCTTCGGGATCAAAGACAGCACTGCTCGTTGACAACTTTTTGGTAGAACCTCAGCTTTATAGCTTTCTTGTACAACTTTAAAAAGTCTTTTCCGATTATTCCCCAAAAAGTTTTATAAAATTCTGCTGGTAATCCATCGATTCCTGGTACACGACCAGATGAAAGTTGATTCACTGCTTTTGTAACTTCCTCAAATGTCAGATCAGAGTCCAAGTTCTTTACATTTTCTTCATCCAGTACAGGCAAGTTGTTAAAAAGTTCATCTGCGTCAAAGTTTCCTGTGCACTCTTTAGCATATAAGTCCACATAGAAATCAACAGCAAGTCTCCTCATTTCCAAAGGATCTGAAGTAACATTCCCATCAGGTGTGCGTAATGCATGCATATAGTTTGTATGAACACACTTCTTATTCAAATTAAAAAGAATTTCGTGGGGGCATCCATGTCATGTAAAGAAACAAAATGTGATTTTACAAGAGCTCTTTTACCTTTTCATTTAACATATTACTTAACTCTTGTCTCTTCAGTCTAAAATCATCTTGTAAATTTACATCGTTTTGATCAATTAACTTATTTTGAATTTTTAAAATATCTTTCTCCAATTGTGCCATTTTATATTTAATTTGACAGGAAGTATGTGCCATAAATTGTTGACAGAAAAGCTTGATCTGCGTTTTCCCTATTTCCCACCACTGAAGCAGATTTTCATAATCATTTTTTCCTTCAACCCAACAATTCCAAAACATTTTAAAATTCTCATAAAAATTTACATCTTGAATTAATTTAATATCAAACCGCCAATGAAAGAATTGTGGTTTTGTTTCTGATAAAACAACATTCACTAAAATGAGCTGATGATCAGAGATAACACAGGGTGTGATATATGCACCCATCACTCTATTACACTGATTATTATGTAAATAAAATCTATCCAGACGTGCCGCACTGACTCTATCTACTGCCACTTTAATCCAACTATATTGTCTCACGTTTTTATTTTTTCCCTCCACACATCTACTAGCCCTAACTGAGTGATTATTACTTTCAAAACTTTAGCAGAAGGAGGATGTGGTTCTTCTCCAATCCTATCAATAACAAAATCAAGGGTGCAATTAAAATCTCCACCTATAATTAAAAAATCTTCTTGTGAAAGAGAAACAAGAGTATTTTTTAGCATCTCAAAAAGCTTAATTCTGTCCTTACCAATATTTGGTGCATAGATATTAACAAAGACAAAACACAAATCTTTTATTTTAGCTTTAATTAAAAGAAGTCGCCCTTTTCCAATTCATTAATAGATAAAATATTTACATTTAATTCGGGAGAAAACAATATTGCCACCCCTGCACTTAAATTTGTCCCATGACTAAGAAAACACTGACCATCAGACCACAAACCCCAATCTACTTCATTATTTATATCACTGTGTGTTTCTTGTAGAAACATCACATTAATTTCTTTTAGCTTTATGCATTCTTTTAACAATGACCATTTATTACTCGCCCTAAGACCATTTACATTTAGGGACCCCACTCGTAGGACATCCATAATAAAATAGTGTAGGAAAGCAGAAATAAACAGAAATGTGAGAAGAATACCAGGAAAAGGATAGATACCCATCGTGCACTTATTTTAGTTTACCTTTCACGGCTCGGCATTTCGCCCTGCCTGGTTTTACTCCTTGCCTAATTGTTGTTATGTATTTTTTTAATCGAAACCTTTTCTGCTGGGATAATTCATCTAGGGTGCAATCTTGTCTTACATTTATAACAGATAACACAAATTTATTTAAATCTGGAAAAAACTTATCAATTTCAACACTTTTACCCTTTGTCTCATCCAGAAATGCATTGATCTGCTCAACTGTATACAGATCACTTCCACTATTTGCCACATCAAGGTCAGCACATGACTCATCATCTCTACAACTCTCTACAGTTGCTTCTGACAAATCATCCATTTCTTCGCTTTGCCCCTCATGCGTCTCATTTTCCTGTACTAGACCACCACAAACATCACTCTTACCAACCCCACTACAACTTGGAACCTCAGCATCAATAACATCTTCCGAAACATTCGGTCTTACCTCGGTGTTCGTATCTGCCATTTCAGGTTGTTGCGGTGTACTTTCCATCACAACCTGCGGCTTGTCAGATGTTTCAGTTGGGCCTCCCTCTTCAACATTACGCGCTTTGTGTGGGCAGGTGAAGCGTTTGTGTCCAATATCCCCGCATTCAAAGCAACGCAAAGTCTCCGTACTAGCGTACACCATATATGAACTCTCTCCGTGAGAGATCCGAAACGATACATCAAGCGTTTTAGTGGGAGAGCTCAAAAACATGTAAACGTGTCTCCTAAAAGATAATACGTGTTTCAGTGCAGCGTTTTACACCCCAAGGGAATCTCTTTTATAGCGCCGGCAATTTTGCCAAATCTAGTCAGCTCTTTAATAATACTCTCATTGCCGACGAATGGGGAACATTTGAGATTACAATTTTCGATGCTGGTGCCGACAACGGTGTAATAGGCACATACGTTTCATTGATCCATATTCCGCTTTCAATTAGGTTTTTACTTGAAATTCATTTTTCAAAAAAACAACGACTGCCTTATTCATTCTTGAAGCAGAACTAATGTTTTCATTGCCAACCTTGGCTCCTACAGCAAGGAGAACATCCTCAATAGAGGTATTCGCCTCCGGGGCACACCTGAAACCATTTCGGAGGGTTAGAGGCGACGCTCCCCCCGTGGGGGTAGACGTCATACTGCCTCACACACCACGCGATATATAACCTATAAAAAAAAAAATAAAAATAAAAATAAAAAACGTGCTCAAAGATGTGAAAAAAATAAATAAATAGATAAATAAGTAAATAAATAAATAAATAAGAAAATTCGAGAAAAAAACGAAAAATCAGCTTGAAAAAAGCAGAACGCTCTCACACACGTGTCTCTCACACAGCACTCGCTCCCAACACGCACACCGGAAGTGAGAGAAAGAGAGAGAGAGAGAGAGAGAGAGAGAGAGAGGATGCAATAAAAGTGAATGGTGACAGAGGTTAATGACATGAAAGAGAGTAAATGAGGACAAAAAGTTTGGGTGAACATCACACTTGATAATTAGATGATTAATAGTCCCCAATTAATTGTATATTATTTCTTGGTTTTCACTCATGTAGATTCTTTCTCTCATGATGGACACGCAGTTTTCTGAATTTACTCCTGATATCACACCCATCATGCTGGCTGCCCACACTAACAACTATGAGATAATAAAGCTGTTGGTTCAACGTAAAGTCACCATTCAACGACCACACCAGATCCGCTGTGATTGTGTGGAGTGTGTGTCCAGCTCAGAGGTGGACAGCCTGTGCCACTCCCGTTCACGCCTGAACGTCTACAAAACTTTGGCCAGTCCTTCTCTCATCGCCCTGTCCAGCAAGGACCCCATCTTGATGGCGTTCAGGCTGGGCTGGGAGCTGAAGGAGCTCAGTAAGGTGGAGAACGAGTTTTGGCAGGAGTACGAGGAGCTATCGCAGCAGTGCAAACTTTTAGCTAAAGACCTGCTGGATCAGGCATGCAGTTCCCGTGAGCTGGAGACCGTCCTGAACCACAGAGATGACCACAGCGAGGAACTGGACACTCGTGAGGGCAGAGACCTGGCCAAGCTCAAACTAGTCATCAAGTACCACCAGAAAGAGGTGTGTATCTAAGATTGAGAAATTTTAAAGGGATAGTTCACCCTAAATAAATTTTCTGTTATTTACTCACCCTCGTGTTGTTCCGAACCCAAATGGCTTTCTTTCTTCATTGGAACACTCAAAGAGATGTTAGGCAGAATGTTAGTCTTTATTCACTATTCACCTATCTTTCTTTTTTTTTCTTCCATACCATGAAAGTAAATAGTGACTGGGGGTGTCATTCACTAAACATTTCCTTTTGTCTTCCACAAATGAAATAAAAGATTTGGAACAGAATCAAGCTCAGTTTCACTTTCAAAACTTTTTCTTTAATCAATAAAAACAGGGACTAGTGAATTGGTTTAGTCATATAGCACAACAACAAACCTTTTGTTTTCCTCTCAAGTATCAAATTAGGTTTCACCACACTGTGTTGTCTTAATAAGTGTACCTTAATAAGAAATATTCACATCTCACTTCCAGAGCAGTGGCAATCATTTTAAGTCCTTACATAAACGTTTTGTTGATTTAACATGTGTTCTTAATGTCTTTAATGAAGGAATGGTCCACAATCCCATGAAGCATTGCAGATAACAAAGTTAAATAAAAAATTATAAAAATAAAGAAGTTATCATTAAAAATCAATGAATCTATGGAGAAAACGAATGGGATTATTTTAATTCTGGAACCTGATTGTTGCGCCCTGTACTGCAACAACATTGACTCAACCAATAGCGTGAGTTTGGGGTGGGACAATCTGTTTGACTGAAGGGGTGTGTGTTCTGAAAACCTGTTTGAAAATGTTTGCTATGTTCGGAATCTCTGGCGTAGTCAGGTGAGTCTAAGTGGGTATCATTGTATTATGCCCCTGTTCCACTAACAGCCAAATGTTGCTGGCTTTGAACCACAAAATGCTAACAACAGAGGCTATTGGACTGTATAATGTCAGCATTAAAGCTTTCAAACCAATAGCAGCTCAAAACAGCATAAATAAGCTATTCTAAAATAAATTATTTTGGATAATATAATATGATCCCCCTCTGTCTTCGACGTTGTGTCGAGTGATGCGACACTAGGGGACTTCTTGAAGGAACTTGAGAAAAGGCCAATGAGAAATTGGCAGACAGATTTGCATGTCCCTCCCCCAGGCATACAGGTATAAAAGCGGTTGTGCGATCAGCGAGCTCTGCAGAGCTTACGCTGTTGGATCCTACAGCGCATATCAGCGGCTTTCTCCTTCTCTGCACGGCAGTGCAGCTTGCCCCTGGGCTCTTCGACAGTTCTGCTAAAAGATAATATTTGTAAAAGAGTTTATTTTCTCTAAAAGAGCAAATACACGGCTGGTGTTGAACAGCCTTTTCAGGATGCATCTTTATAAAGTTGCCCTTCCGCCCCTGTTTAGTTCCTAGATGTGGTCGATTTCTCTCTGCTCCTGATGGTCACAGGCGCTGCCTCGTGTCACACTGAGGCGGCATTTGTGGATGGTACGTGTTCTCACTGCGAGAACCTCACCATGGCAACGTTACGGTCGCGGCTTTCCTTCTTAAAGAGGAACGCCACTCCAGCCACCCCCCGTGTCGCTCCTTCCCACGAGATTGAGGATGACCCGGCTGGCGATGGAGGTGATTTGGGGATGGCAGTGGGCTCGGTTTTGCCGGGTAGTTCCCCACGAACAACCTGCCTACTCCATTTAAGCACACAGATGTTTTTCTCCTAATATTGTGTATTTATTTTAATTTAAAACATCTTTGTGCACAGAAATTATGTGTTTGTTTTTGTTTTGTTTTTTGTATTGTGGGCTAATTCAATGACTGCCTTCTATTATTTTGAATGGTGTGGAAAAGGAACTTTAAAAGTAAACGGATGGCTACCACGATTAAATTAATCGCAAACAGTGGGCATTCATTTGTTCTCCTTGCACTTGTCGATGATGGGTGTATTATACAAGATATTTGTGTTGGCACTCCTAGAAGTGTCATGACACAGATGTGTTTACAGCATCGGATCAGTGCTTGTATGCCGTTAAGACCAATCCATAACAGTGCGAGGAATGCTTCACGTTACAATGAATTGGCTTTCAAAGATGTATACTGTACATTGTCACACATGATTAACACAGACTAACGATTGGGGTAAACTCTGTCACGTGACAAAAAGTGTTTCTGAACCAGTTTTTTGCAACATTTAATGTATCGACATAGAGTTTATGCGCTAGAGTTAAATAGAAAAATATTATGGGAAAAACAGGACAATAAAGTATAATTTAACTTAATTTAAATCTGATTCCTTTATAAATGTTCTTGCTTTAATGTGCTATCGCAGCATCATCTCTTCCATGATTTAATGAGAGTAGAGTTGCGATGGATTGACACGATCAGAGAAAGAAAAGTTATTTTATTGACAGTAAACCATAGCGGAGACATAGAGACAATATCCATTTCAGTCATTTTCATCTGTCAAAAGACAAGTAAACTGTTCTGACAAAAATAAAATTACCCATTATAGAGTCCCCATATATCACCTTTAGTATCTAAATGTACTATATACACCCTTGGAAACAATTAGCTACACATTAACATTTTTCATAAATAAAATAAAATAAATGAAAAAAAGAGTTTACAGATCTCATGCAATTGATAATTTCTCTTGGCCCAAACCCCAAAACGCTTCTGTTCAGAATACATACTACTGTACTACTCTTACTATTTTTGCTGTGTATAGATATGGCAGAAATAGTAAGAGTAGAATGGCTGTTCCAAATTTTGCCAGTCATTATCTTTTAAATTCAATTATTCAATTACATTCACTGACGCTTTATTGTTTAAAAATTACACACTTCAGAAAATAATAATAATAATCTTGTGAAATGCTTCGTGTGATTAAGGTATTGCAAGGACCAGTTGTTTTCTAATGCTGATGGAGTAATTTCACAATGCTTTCATGAGCGGTTGCAGTTCATGTTTGTCGTTGACGTTGTGTTTTGAATAAGCTGTCTGTTTAATAGTACCTCACAGCAGAACTGGCTCCTTTCAATAAACATAATAAAATTGCAATAGGTCTGGCAACCAAGGGAAAATGTGATTTGCGAAACATTATTTACACAATTATGATGGGCAGGCACACAATTTTACACATCAGCAATGTGTCAAAGGGACCATTTTTGAGCAGTTGTGGTAACTAACTGAGAGGGGAATTGTATTTCTCATTGCACTTTTCAAACACAGCGTGGACTGAAATCTTGGGGGGGTGCTCACACTAAGCAACCAGTCCTCTGTGAGATAGATCAAGTGCTTCCTTCTACCTCTATTTTAATTTCAGTGCTGGTACTTTTAAACAACCCTCTTTTAACTGTTGTGATGATCTTCATGCTTTCTGTGTTTAAAAATAGATACATCAGCCCCACCTGCAAGTACTGCATACTACATTTCTACTCAACAAGCTCAGGTGTATTACTCTAGACAAGTTATTAAATTGACATATTTAAACTGATAAAAATATTGATGTTTGAAATGACACTCAAATAAAAGTGATTAATAAAATACTGCTTAATAACCATTTCAAGTTAGATTCATGTAGGTGTTGATTCAGTATGCAGGAAGTATTAGTATATGCATTATTTATGTTAGCTGACATAGTTGAGTTTTAGTAGAATTTTTGGCAATACTAGTTCAGATATTCTTTGTTGTTTATTTCATGCGTTACATCCTTTTGCAGTATATTTCCCTCTTTAACTGCTGTGATTCAACAATACAGAGAGCAACTATAAAGATTCTTGATAATTGACACCTCACAACTCACACACATTCGATACTGATAAATATATTTTTGGTCATGAAATCAAAATGCGGGCTACAAATGATGGCGGTGCTGCAGCGTGTGGAATAAAAGTAACTTCTAAATGCTTACTTACATTCCTTAGCATGGGCTACTTTTAGAACATTGAAAATGTCCTGACCAAAATTTGGGCAATTTTTCCACTTAGAAAATACTTTATAATATGTTTTTGTAAAGGGATCAATGGAAAGGAGGAGGCGAGAACCGGCTTTTGGTCCAAAAGCCTTTAAACTAATAGTTAAAGGCTTAATATTTAAACAAGCATACTGTTTGTGTACAAATGTTTCCTATCTAAGACTAAGTCAAAAACGTCCTGAGTTTTGTAAGTGCCCTCTTGAGGAAGACACCTTTTAATTTGAGCGACTCTGCTAGGTAAGGGGGTGAATTAGAGGTACAGGATTTTAAAATTATAAATGCACAGACAACTGATTGCTATCCCGAATTAAGACTTTAGTGGTGGCCAGTGGGGATGGATGATATATATTATATATATACATATATATATATATACATACTTGCAGTATGATTCAACTGCATTCATCCCTAAAGTTTATAATGAAACAGGGAGCAGAAAATATTAGGCATGCATCTAGTATATGTGTGTTTCTATGACGACATAGCTGTGTGTCAGAGAGTCCAGCAAATAGCTCGTCAAAATGAGTGTCAGTGCAAGGATGTTTACATGTTTAACAAATATTCTGTATTTTCTGCACACAATATATAGCATTTAGCCAATACATGTTTTATTTTGCATCTGAAGAACATCGCGCAGACAGGAAAAGCATGTTTTGTCTATAAAATACAGAAAGAAAAAAAAATTGATTTTTTTCATGATCGTCATGATCAAAATAGTGATTAATATAATATAAAAAAATTCTAATATGTAATATGATGGAGCAAAGGAATAGAAAACTAGACTTATTATATGAGGAATATCAACATTTTCAATAATGCAATATGTCCCTACCAACTTTCAAACCAAATCTATGCCCTTGCTTCTTAGAAACGATGAATGCCAAACCTCACTGTTTTTAGAAGCTCTTCAACATGTATTTGGTTGTTTAATGGTTTCTTTGATTTATTGTTCTTTATATTTCAAAAGTAGTGCACTAGAAACATTGTTGGAGAGACATGTGTCTCTGCAGAACAAAAATAGGCATTTTCCAATCAGTTGGGTGTTTATCAACCACTTCACATGATTCGCCTACTACATTGAGATTCCCTAGTTTCATTGGACAGTTTAGAAACGCCCATCCTGGAGGTCACCTGAGGTACACCTTCTGGCGTAAAATCATACTAGGTTGTTTGGGAACATTAATATTGAAGTACCCAACTTAGTACTTCACAGAGACATTTGAGAGAATACAACACAAAAGAAGCAATAAAACATTTGAAACAGTGACAAATTGCCTCTGACATCAGGTTGACTAAAAAAGATTCCTTGAAAATACATAATTACTTTATCAGAAGACATAACGCAAAGTCATTTCAGACAGAGCTGCAGTAGAATCTAAGAGCAGTTCAATACTCATTTAAAAGAGCTATGGTTTATTTGAACTTAACTGAGTGTTTTCAGATGTTCTGAGAAACATCATGCATATGTTTAAGTCATCATACAGAGAATAAAAAGGGCACAAAAAAGGAATAAAATACATATTTGTGAAAACCATTTCAGTCATGACAACTCTGAATAAATTTAAGGTGTTATAATAAATAGAAAGATTAGTTGGCTGACTTGATCTGCTTAAGCTACTGGTGCTGCAGAGCAAGTCTGAAGACTTGCTACTGTCATAAACATGCAAACACATGCTGCTGCACAATAAGACATACATGTTGCTGCTGCACAATTAGACATTCATACATTTCCTTAAAGCAACTCTTGACATGTGGTGCTGGGGAGGAGGAGGGTTTCAGAGAACACTTGTACTGAACTCTTGTAGCGTGCTGCAGTGAAACTGGCATACCTGCAAACAAATAAAATACTAGAAAAAGTGGGAGTATGCAATTTGATTGGCTAACAGATTACACGTCAAAGGACCTACAGTATGAGATTGTACCACGAAGAGCTTCATGACTGAACATAAAAGCATATTACTCCAAAAGAACAAACTAAGAAATTATATTTTGTATAAAGAAAATGACGTCTCTTTGAATAAAGTTTGCATTTATAATGTTTGTTCCATAACAAATGAGCTCATATGCCATCGAATTTCCATTACTGTAATACAGTATTTTATCAGATTTTCTTTAATGAAAATCAGCATTAATTAAATTCAACTGCAAACAATCTACAGTGCTGCATACTTCCAAATGTACTTTTCAAATGTAATTTATATTTTAAAAAACGGCGTGTTCGTCAACCCCAGGGGGTTAAAGTAATGCAAATAAGATTTTTCCACATTAACTGAGCTGAAGTGACTGCCATTGAAATAATCTCACGATGCAAATAATATACAGTACATGCAAAATATAATTTTTTTATGATTTTTGTTGCAATAGGCCCATGACCTTTCTTGATCAAACTGATTCAATTATAATACACTTTTAAATGATATTATGTTATAATGTTTTTATCATATCATATGCAGTACTAAGTAGTCAAGAGTCTGTACAAAACAGCTGTATGATTTTCATCACACTTTTCATGCATAAAAGTCAAGCAACCAAAAAGGTGACTCTATTTTAAAGGGTTGGTTCCCCCCTAAATGAAATTGTTAAATCAACCTCATATTATTTCCATGGAACATGAGAAGATATTCTGGATTTTTTTTTCTCCATAAAATGAAGGTGAATGGTGACTATCAAGAGGCTATCATTCTCTAACATTCTGTCTAACATCTCCTTTTCTGTTTCATAAAAGAAAGAATGTCATATTGGTTTGGAAGAACATGAGTGTGAGCAAATTATGGCAGAATTATTTTGTGTGTGTGTGTGTGTGTGTGTGTGTGTGTGTGAGCGTGTATTTATCACTTTGTGGGGACCAAATGTCCCCATAAGGATAGTAAAACCCGAAATTTTTGACCTTGTGGGGACATTTTGTCGGTCCCCATGAGGAAAACAGCTTATAAATCATACTAAATTATGTTTTTTGAAAATGTAAAAATGCAGAAAGTTTTCTGTGAGGGTTAGGTTTAGGGGTAGGGTTAGGTTTAGGGGATAGAATATAAAGTTTGTACAGTATAAAAACCATTATGTCTATGGAAAGTCCCCATAAAACATGGAAACACAACATGTGTGTGTGTGTGTGTGTGTGTGTGTGTGTGTGTGTGTGTGTGTGTGTGTGTGTGTGTAGCGTGTATTTATCAGTTTGTGGTCCCCATAAGGATAGTAAAACCCAAAATGTTTGACCTTGTGGGGACATTTTGTCGGTCCCCATGAGGAAAACAGCTTATAAATCATACTAAATTATGTTTTTTGAAAAGGTAAAAATGCAGAAAGTTTTCTGTGAGGGTTAGGTTTAGGGGTAGGGTTAGGTTTAGGGGATAGAATATAAAGTTTGTACAGTATAAAAACCATTATGTCTATGGAAAGTCCCCATAAAACATGGAAACACAACAAGAGTGTGTGTCTGTGTGTGTGTGTGTGTGTGTGTGTGTGTGTGTGTATGTGTAAACTATCCTAGTTATGACTAGCACCTCTGGTTATCAGCAATTGACTTGAATTTTCACCGGATTATTGATTCAGTCATGCTAACATATTCTTGTGTTTGTCCATCACAGTTTGTGACTCAGCCTAACTGCCAGCAGCTGCTGGCTACACTGTGGTATGATGGTTTCCCAGGCTGGAGGCGACGTCACTGGGCAGTAAAGCTCCTCACTTGCGTTCACCATTGGCCTGCTCTTCCCTGTCTTCTCCCTCATATATCTTCTGGCTCCAAAGAGCACCCTGGGTGTGTTCATCAAGAAACCCTTCATCAAGTTCATCTGTCACACTGCTTCCTACCTCACCTTCCTCTTCCTCTTCCTCCTCCTCCTCGCCTCACAGCATATTGTGCAAACGGACTTGCACGTACAGGGACCTCCGCCTACCATTGTAGAGTGGATGATCTTACCCTGGGTTCTAGGTAAGTGTCCTAGCAGAGTGACTAGAGATGTAGTTTATCACATGAACATGATCTACTAATATTTGCCAAACAGAAAGTGTCCACATACTTTTTTTTAATTTTGAACAATATACAGTATATTGTTTAATCAATCATTTAAAATCCAACAAGCTTTATTTGTATAAAATATTTTGCTTGACACGTTTGCTGGTGCTATGTTCTTTTAAAATAAATGCCATTTGGTTTGATATTTGGTTATCTAAGGCAGAAATATTCATACTGGACATTTGTAAGTGTGACTTAATGGGGCCAATGTTATGTGTGTAGGCTGACAACAAAGCTGGATTCCAAAATGTAAAAATATTTATTTAGCTCACATTTGAGTGTGGTATACATTTAGGTGGCTCATTTCTTAAGTAATAAAACTTGCACACTGCACAGGAAATTGATACAGCTATGGTTTTATCCCTCAGATGAAGGCAATGAACATTCACTAATTCTTAAAGGGCACCTATTATGGCATTTAAAATGTTCCTCATATTGTTTTGGGAGTCCCCAACAACAGTTTTACATGCATGCAATGACAAAAAACACTTTTGTTGTCTTATAATATGCATTTATGTTTACCTGATTTGCTCATGTTACACACCTAATGAAAGGTAATTTTTAAAATTCCATAATAGGTGCCCTTTAATATTGTCATGTATTAACCTCAAGACAAAAGCTGAGGTAGTCATATCTCAAGCTCCAGTTCAGAATTCATTACACGAAGTCATGGCTTGAGGTTTTCTCTCCTAAGTAGATACAAGCTCAAAAGTAGACACAAGTGGAGAGACTTGAAACAAATGATCCGGCATCTGGAGGACAGGTGCAATCACAGAGAATGGAGTCTTCTTTATTCCTTGGAATATGAAACTGAAATGCTAACATGACTGGTCTACTGGATAAGTGGAATAGGCAAAGTAACATGTTTATGTAAAAAGGAGTATGTGTTAGCCTTATGATGGTCATATATTCTCTGTTTGTCTTTTTTCTTTTGAGGGTAGGGAATGTTACAGAAGTCCTGAGGGGCAAGGTGGAATTATTATTGTTTCACCATATTATTTATAAAAAAAATTGTTATCCAAAAATACTGTCATGTTGTGTGTATCGTTCTGTCATGGTATGTCCTGTTCCTGTTCTTTCTCTATACTCTGCTGCCCTCTGCTGGTCTTTATAGGTCACTTTCCCTTTCCTTTCCCTCTTCCTCCAGCTGTTCCTTATCTCCCCTTAATTCCTTGTAAGTTCTATTCCCACCTGTTCCCGTTTCCCCGCTGATTAGGTCTCTACTTCTTTCTCTGCTTTCGCTGCTTTCTTTGTCTGAGTCTCACTAGAGTTTCACTCGCAAGAAGCAAACCACTGTCTCGTTTGTCAATGTCCAGTCCTGTCCTGTTGGCATCCGCCTCACCACACTACCTGTTCACTGCTACCCCCAACTGCTGCCTAAGGACTCTCACTGAAAGTTATCAGAAGTTGTTAACGTTATTTATCGCCCTGTCTGCGGGTAGTTCGTGTTTGCCATTTACCTCTCAAGGAGAAGATTTGTGTCCTTCATTATTGCTGCATTGAACTGTCATTAAAGACTCTATTTATGTTACATCGCTTTTGGGTCCTCACTTACCTGCACAACAGTAGACTCAGACCAAGATGGACCCAGCAACTCCGGATCCTTTACGGTCTGCCGTCAAGTTCCAGGGCGCGATGCTGGGCAGACACGAGATGGAGCTATCTGCTGCGCGACATGCTGTCGAGACCCTAGCTGCTCAAGTCGCCGACCTCACAGGTCAGGTACACCTTCTTCGCCTTGATTCATCGGTCGCCTCCAAGACTCCTGTGCCTCCTGAACCCAGGATCAATAACCAAAATATAATGTAATAAATAATCAAATAACGCTGGTGAGCCCACAGAATGCCGCGCGTTTCTCACCCAGTGTGATGTAGGTGTTTTTCTCCAGCCCACCACTTACTCCCAGAGCAGAGCTCGTATCGCCTATGTATTATCTCTCCTTTCTGGACGGGCTCGAGAGTGGGGAACGACCATCTGGGAGTCGGAGGCTGATTGCTTGAGCCGATATCAGGACTTTAAGGAAGAGATGATAAGCGGTCCGTCACTAATTACTCCATTGAGTTCCAGATTCTTGCTGCCTCCTGCGATTGGAACGAGCCGGCGTTACTCGCCCGCTTTCTGGAGGGTCTCTGCGCGGAGGTCAAGGATGAGATTCTCTCTCGAGAGGTCCCTTCCCGTGTGGATTCCACGATTGAACTCACCATTCGTATTGAGAAACACTTCAACCTTCATCGCCGAGCTCGTAGAGGAGAGCTACTGGTGAGCGCTACAACTCTGCCCTCTCCCTCAAGAGCTTGCACCACCTTTCCTGTCCATCTCCGCTGGACCGGTTCTTCAGCCGCCTGCAGGGCTTTTATTGACTCTGGGGCGGAGGGCTGTTTCATGGACAAGACCTGGGCTCGGGAACACGGTATCCCTCTTAGGGTTTTAGAAGAGCCTACGGCCCTGTTCGCCTTGGACGGTAGTTCTCTCCCCAGGATTCAGCGTGAGACGTTACCTTTAACCCTCACTGTCTCTGGTAATCATAGCGAGACCATTTCTTTTTTTCTTTTTCAGTCACCTTTCGCCCCTATTGTTTTAGGCCATCCCTGGCTAGTTCGACATAATCCCTATATTAATTGGGCTAAGAATACTATCCTTTCGTGGAATGTCTCTTGTCATGTGAAATGTTTAATGTCTGCTATTCCCCCCATTTCCTCTGTCTCTCTCTCTCAGGAGGAGCCTGGTGATTTGACGGGGGTGCCGGAGGAGTATCACGATCTGCGGACGGTGTTCTGTCGATCCCGGGCCACTTCTCTCCCTCCACATCGTTCGTACGACTGTAATATCGAGCTTCTTCCGGGAACCACTCCTCCCCGGGGAAGACTTTACTCGCTGTCGGCTCCCAAACGTCAGGCTCTCGAAGATTATTTATCTGTAGCTCTCGATGCCGGTATTATTGTCCCCTCCTCCTCTCCCGCCGGGGCGGGGTTTTTTTTTGTTCAGAAGAAGGACGGATCCTTGCGCCCCTGCATTGATTATCGAGGGCTTAATGACATAACAGTTAAGAATCGTTACCCGCTTCCTCTTATGTCATCAGCTTTCGAGATCTTGCACAGAGCCAAGTTTTTTACTAAATTGGACCTGCGTAACGCTTACCATCTCGCATTAGGGAGGGGGACGATTGGAAGACGGCGTTTAACACTCCGTTAGGGCACTTTGAATATCGGGTTCTTCCTTTCGGTCTCGTAAACGCCCCAGCTGTCTTTCAGGCACTGATTAATGATGTCCTGAGAGACATGCTGAACATCTTTGTTTTTGTCTACCTCGACGATATCCTGATTTTCTCGCCGTCACTCCAAATTCATGTCCAGCATGTTCGTCGCATCCTTCAGCGCCTTTTAGAGAACCGTCTTTACGTGAAGGCTGAGAAATGCACTTTCCATGCCTCCTCCGTAACCTTTCTCGGCTCTGTCATTTCTGCGGAGGGTATTAGGATGGATTCCGCTAAGGTCCAAGCCGTTATATATTGGCCCATACCTAAGTCACGCGTTGAGCTGCAGCGCTTTCTCGGCTTCGCTAATTTTTACCGATGCTTCATCCGTAATTTCAGTCAGGTGGTTTCTCCCCTGACTGCCCTTAGGTCTGTCAAGACGTGCTTTAAATGGTCCGTTTCTGCCCAGAGGGCTTTTGATCTTCTCAAGGATCGCTTTACGTCCGCACCCATCCTTGTTACTCCTGATTTATCTAGACAGTTCGTGGTCGAGGTAGACGCGTAAGAGTTGGGCGAGGGAGCCATCCTTTCCCAGCGCTCTCTCTCGGACAACAAGGTCCATCCTTGCGCGTACTTTTCTCATCGCCTGTCGCCGTCTGAATGTAACTATGATGTGGGTAACCGCGAGCTGCTCGCCATCCGCCTAGCTCTAGGCGAATGGCGACAGTGGTTGGAGGGGGCGACCGTTCCTTTTATCGTTTGGACTGACCATAGAAATCTAGAGTACATTCGTTCTTCCAAACGACTTAACTCGCGCCAGGCTCGTTGGGCTCTGTTTTTCGCTCGATTTGATTTTGTTATTTCCTACCGCCCGGGCTCCAAGAACACCAATCCTGATGCCTTATCGCGTCTCTTTTCTCCAGAAGCCTCCACGGACTCCGAGGGGATTCTCCCTGAGGGACGTGTCATCGGGTCGACTGTCTGGGGAATTGAGAGGCAGGTTAGACGAGTGCTCGCTCACAAACCTTCGCTGCGCACCTGTCCTAGACACCTTCTTTTTGTTCCCGCCCCTACCCGCCTGGCCATCCTTCAGTGGGCTCACTCGGCCAAGTTGGCTGGCCACCCCGGCGTTCGGGGTACGCTCGCTTCCATTCGCCAGCGTTTTTGGTGGCCCACCTGGGAACGCGACACTCGTCGTTTCGTGGCGGCTTGCTCCGTCTGCGCGCAGACTAAGTCTGGGAGCTCCCCTCCTGCCATACTTCTCAGACCACTTCCCATTCCCTCTCGACCTTGGTCTCACATCGCCTTAGATTTTATCACCGGACTTCCTTCGTCGGCAGGCAAGACAGTTATTCTCACGGTCATCGATCGACTCTCTAAGGTGGCCCATTTTATCCCCCTCGCTAAGCTCCCCTCCGCTAAGGAGACGGCACAAATTATCATCGAAAATGTTTTCAGAATTCATGGCCTTCCGTCCGACATCGTTTCGGACAGAGGTCCGCAGTTCATGTCTCAATTTTGGAGGGAGTTTTGTCGTTTGATCGGGGCTTCCGTCAGTCTCTCGTCCGGCTTCCACCCTCAGTCTAACGGTCAAGCCGAATGGGCCAATCAGACTGTTGGTCGCATCTTGCGCAGTCTTTCTTTCCGTAACCCCACGTCCTGGTCTGAACACCTTCCCTGGGCAGAATATGCCCATAACTCGCTTCCTTCGTCCGCCACCGGGCTGTCTCCTTTTCAGAGTAGCCTCGGGTACCAACCTCCGCTGTTCGCGTCTCAGCTCGCAGATTCCTGCGTTCCCTCCGCCCAGGCTTTCGTTCAACGCTGTGAACGCACCTGGAGAGGTGTCAGGTCTGCCCTTTGCCGTTATAGGGACCAGACTGTGAGAGCTGCTAACAAGCGTAGAACTAAGAGCCCTAGATACTGTCGCAGCCAGAAGGTATGGCTCTCCACTCTCAACCTCCCCCTTAAGTCTGCCTCTCGTAAATTGTCCCTGCGCTTCATCGGTCCTTTCTGCATTTCTCAGGTCATTAGTCCCGTTGTGGTGCGACTTCTTCTCCCCCGCTACCTTCGCCGTGTCCACCCGGTCTTCCACGTCTCGTGTGTCAAGCCCGCCTCTCGCGCTCCCACTCGTCCCTCCTCCCCCCATTCTTGTTGAAGGCTCGCCCATCTACAGGGTCCGCAAGATTCTGGACATGCGCCCTCGGGGTCGTGGTCATCAGTTTCTGGTGGATTGGGAGGGATATGGACCCGAGGAGAGAAGCTGGGTTCCCTCTCGGGACGTGCTGGACCGTTCGCTAATTGATGATTTCCTCCAGAGCCGCCAGGTTTCCTCCTCGGGAGCGCCAGAGGGCGCTCATTGAGGGGGGGGGGGTACTGTCTTGTTGTGTGTATCGTTCTGTCATGGTATGTCCTGTGCCTGTTCTTTCTCTATACTCTGCCGCCTTCTGCTGGTCTTTATAGGTCACTTTCCCTTTCCTTTCCCTCTTCCTCCAGCTGTTCCTTATCTCCCCTTAATTCCTTGTTAGTTCTCTTCCCACCTGTTCTCGTTTCCCCGCTGATTAGGTCTCTACTTCTTTCTCTGCTTTTGCTGCTTTCTTTGTCTGAGTCTCACTAGAGTTTCACTCGCAAGAAGCAAACCACTGTCTCGTTTGTCACTGTCCAGTCCTGTCCTGTTGGCATCCGCCTCACCACACTACCTGTTCAATGCTACCCCCGACTGCTACCTAAGGACTCTCACTGAAAGTTATCAGAAGAAGTTTCTGTTATTTATCGCCCTCTCTGCGGGTAGTTTGTGTTTGCCATTTACCTCTCAAGGAGAAGATTTGTGTCCTTCATTATTGCTGCATTGAACTGTCATTAAAGACTCTATTTATGTTACATCGCTTTTAGGTCCTCACCTGCACAACAAATACACACACAAAATAAAAGCATCAATTTTAAATGCATTTTCCAATGCCCTTAGGAATATTTCTTTTAAAATGATATTATATATATATATATATATATATATATATATATATATATATATATATATATATATATATATTATACTGTATGCATGTATTACATGTAAGGGAACATTTTTATGTATATACTGTATGTAAGGGAAAATCCACGGCTAGGTGTGCTTTAAAGGATTTTGAATGCACTACGTGTAGGTGAAAAACCACCCGAGGCAAAGTGCATTTCAAATAATTTAAAGCACAACTAGCTGTGTATTTTCCCGCTTCTACCATGGTCACTTGCCAGCATTGATTAGTTACAGCTGTCATAGATTTTTTTTTTTCAGTGAAAATTATAACTGGAAGAATAAAAAATAGTGGTTAATTTTATCTAAGGGCCATTACATCTGCAGCTCCGCCTGTTCTAAATAAGATGCAGAGAAAAAGTAGTGCGACCACACACTTGGTCAAAACGGTGAATTCAAATGCACAATCCAGAAATAATAATACAGAATGTAGAGTGGTTGACACTACAGAGGAAATGTATTATATAATGAGGTTACAAACATGGCAGTGACAGTAAAAGTAGCACTTACTGTATTACTGAATTAATGTATTAATTCAAAACACTCCAGAACATCGGTATGGTATCCATAAAGGCTGTATGATTGACTGCATTAATGAAATCGCAACTGGTCCATGAATAGTAGTGCTTCACCGGAAAAAAGCTGCGTGCATTTTGTAAACAACAGTGCTTCTCCTTCAGCGTGTGAGTCAGTGGGGGGTGGGGGGGGATTGCTCTAGTGGCTATAGGTGGCGCTTCAGCACAGAGACATAATATACACAACATATTATAGTTCAAATCGTCTTGCCAGAAAGCGAAAGACACACTTAAAAGGTCCTGATTTTCTTATCTCACCCTCAATGCAAAACAAGCTGAATTCCATTAAAGCTATGCTGATGAAAGTAGTTAGGAAATGTTTTCAATTGCTAGAGTTCACTCTGCTTACACTGTAATGTTATGTTGCTGTGGTTACCAACAGCGCATTCATATCTAATTAAAACTGACTGGAACTACCAGTGCATTCAATGGTTTGAACTACACACATTCTAGCCGATCTATCTATCTATCTATCTATATATATATATATATATATATATATATATATATATATATATATATATATATATATATATATATATATATATATATTAATTGTATCAATCCTTGTTTTATTATGCATGATATACAAGTGCATGGTACACCAAAGGACAAAAGTCTTCATAATCATTCATCAACATGCAATAACTAGCTCTGAAACAACTTTCTGTTTTGGCTGACATCCCCTAGTTGATGAATAATTAGCCACTGGTTTAAGGTTATTTTTGTAGGTATTACAGCCTTTCTAAAATCTTGCCATACTTTTTAGTGATTTAATGCTGGTCAACTTTATTGTAACAAAGGTTATAGTAATAAGAGCAAATAACAATAGATTTGATAAAGAAGCGTCACCATTGGGATATATCAAGATCGTCTTAAATTTGAAATTGACCCTCATCCTCCATGTCCTGGTCTAAAAGCCTCCTCAAAAGAGGTGTTTCAGGAGGGGAGTAGTACTCCATAACCTTAAAAATAATTATAATTTTTTTTTTTTTACAATTGTATTAAGTCACTAAATATTCACATTCTAATCCATTTGGAAATTACGTTTCCGGAAACGGAAACCCCGTTTCAGAAATGAACTTTTTCCTTATGTGGCAATATTTCCTCCCTGTGGTTTTTGGGGAATTTTTTTCAAGCCATGTCTGATCCGTTAATAACAAATACATTATTGAGAATTTATTTAAGAATTTCTTATCTCATACCCCAACAATTAAATCAACATCCATTCATATTTTATGCCATAATGTGTATAACTACTGTATAACTAATAGAATATTAAGAACTATATTAGATAGTAGTATTCGAAATAGCATGCTACTACTACTGTTCCTGCCATAATAAACATGGCACACATTCAGGCAAAGGTTAACTCAAAAGAAGGTAGATTTTGAACTAAGGTTAAACTAAGGCTGTATAATCGGCTGCTTAATAGTGGGACTGAATCTTGCATGACATGTTTGTGCAAGATTTGTTTAATATCTTTAGGACCGGTCCTCCTATTAAACACAGTAAGGTTTCAATTACAAGGACTTTCAGCAAGTTTGTTGATTGTAGAACTACAGCTCTCTCTCCATAATGTCTTGTATCTTCTCTCTCCATCAGTACAACAGTTGTCGTCCTCGTGTAGAATGGGAGATGTGGCATCCAACTCTCATTGCAGAGGCTCTATTCGCCATCGCCAACATCTTCAGCTCACTGCGTCTTATCTCGCTGTTCACGGCCAACTCTCACCTGGGCCCGCTGCAGATCTCTCTGGGTCGAATGCTGCTGGACATCCTCAAGTTCTTCTTCATCTACTGTCTGGTGTTGCTGGCTTTCGCCAACAGCCTTAACCAGCTTTACTTCTACTACGAGACGGAGGCAGCCGATGAGCCCAACAACTGTAAAGGGATCCGCTGTGAGAGGCAGAACAACGCCTTCTCCACGTGAGTGCAATTAATTGTGTTCAGCTGGATAAAAACAACAGTTCACCCAAAAATTAAAATCCTATCATTATCTACTCATCCTTGTTGTGTTCTTTAGCAGTTCTTTAGCTGTTTTTATTAGAGAAAGTGGATGGCGACCATAACTGTCACGGTCCAAAATTGACAGAAAATTTCTATTACAGTTAAACCCCAGTTCTGAAAAAGTTGTGACAGTATGAAAATTGCTAATAAAAACAAAAAAGAGTGATCAACCTGTGCTGCATTGAAAGCACTACAACAACACAATATTTTAACTTTTACCTTGTGTAACATCCCAATTTCTTCTAATAACACTAAATAATCATTTGGGTACTGAAGACACGAGTTTGTCAAATTTAGCAAGTGGAATTTTCCCCCATTCATCCATGTAGTCTTCAGCTGCACAATTGTATTTAAAAAGTTACACAGTTAATTCCTCAAGCTTTTATGGACCAGTTCAAGCTGACAACACAACGTGGACCACAAGAGACAACAGAAGCCTACATGTGTAGATACATTATGCCTAAAAAGACTGAATATCCAATATTAATACTATTTTATCTATTTTTATTTCGAAATGCTGTTTTTAGTAAACTGTGAGAGACATGATGTGGGTAATTCACTCAATGAAGTTCTTGATTTTAAGTTTTTAACCACGATGAAACCGCAATGCGAGCACTGTCTTGGCTGCACAAATGCCACATGCAATTTTACTGGTTGTCAGGTCCCGTGTCGTGTGAAACTGCCTTGTTTAATTTCTATTACATTGGATACATACCCGTCTATATATTTTCATCATGCCAGACATCATGGTAGTTGATGTTATAAAGTAGTCTCTGTAGTAACATTCAAGTGTATTGGCTGACTGATGAGTGTGCCGGTGCACGTGTATATGTGTGTGTGCATGTTTGCTTAAACACAGTGAAACAACTCTGGCTACATCTGTGACTTGAGGGCCTAATACAGCTACATGAGATGTGTTCCTTAATTTCAGTTTTTTTTTACTTGCATCAAAAATGTCATGGACTCGGCTGGACTCTGCAAAAAGTCTAGAGTCCCAAAGGCTCGAGTCCGAGTGAAGTCAGAGTAAATTTGCATCCGAGTCTGTGACAAGTCCAAGTCCATTAAAATTGGACTCGTGACTCAGACTCGAGTCCGAGTCCAAACTCGAGTACCCCAACTTATCCTTGAACTTTTTAGATAAAGCTTGATTTTAACAAATTGTAACTTTCAGAACTTAGAACTTCCTCAGCTGTCCAAAAAGACCATTTATTGAAGGTGCAAAGATGCATAAACTTTCAGACATTAACCAGATAAATGCATCAACACATACCAATTTTTAGTAGGCACAGCTGCATAATAAAATATGACACAAATGGCCTGTTTAAATCAATAGTTCACCCAAAAATGATATCTTTATATTGTTCGAAACCCATATGATTTTCTTTCTTATGCATAAATCAAAAAGAGATGTTTTAATGAATGTTGAGAAAAGGACCCAAAAGTATCATAAAAAAATAAACTTCACTTCAAAAATAAAAACATCATGTTACTGTTGTAACCTCCATTCCCTGATGGAGAGAACGAAATGTTGTGTCGAATGTAGTGACACAAGGGGTCTTGAGAGCCTCGCGTATCTCTGAACTTGAGAAAAGGCCAATGAGAAATTGGCAGACAGAATTTGCATGTCCCGCCCCTGGACATACGGGTATAAAGGGAAGCGGACGTGCATCTGTCAGTCAGGTTTTTGCACTGACACAGGTGCAAGCAAGCTACTGCATGCTAAAAGCAACTGTATCGCTGCACGTAACCCTCCCCAACGCCCCCAGAAAAAGGTGTCATATACAGGCCTTAGGTTGCCAGCACCCCAAAGGGGGGAACAGGTGACATGACTATCATGGGAGCAAGCCGGCCAGCTACGGCCTTTTCTCTCTCTTTGTTTCTCGTCATAGAGCATAAAGCTATCTTAAGAGGAGAGGGCCTTGAGTAAAGCTGCTCAAAGGAGGGTTTCTGAAGGCCCAAGAGGACCACTGATAGATCCCAGGAGGGGAACAGGCTTGGCCGGGGAGGATTCAGTGACCGAACTGTGCATCATTGTGGGTCTTCAGACCGGGAAGAACACCAATTTGCAAACAAGCGCCACTTTAGGGCATAAAGCTGTCTGGTAGAGGGAGCTCTGGCTTGGTTGATCATGTCTACAACCGCAGGTGGTAGGTCACTCAGATCTTCTGTGTCCCATCCAGGGGCCAGACGTGGAGATTCCAGAGGTCTGGGCGCGGATCCCAGAGGGTGCCCTGTCCCTGGGAAAGAAGGTCCTTCCTCAGGGGAATTTGCCAGGAAGATGCTGTCACGAGGAGCATGAGATCCGAGAACCAAGTCTGAGTGGGCCAGTAAGGAGCCACTTATGTGACTTGTTCCTCGTCCTCCCTGACCTTGCACAGCACCAGTGCAAGAAGGCTCACTGGGAGAAGTGCGTACTAGCGCAGCCCCCGGGGCCAGCTGTGTGCCAGCGCGTCTGTCCCAAGAGGGGCCTCTGTTAGGGAGTACCAGAGCGGGCAGTGGGAATTATCTTGGATCTACCTGTGCCATGTCGAGCCAGTGGCTGTGTGCCCATTGCACACGGTGCCCCAACCCAGTTGAAAGGCGTCTGTGGTGACCACAACATGTCTGGACACCTGCAGTAGGGGGAGTCCAGTCCGCAGAAAACTGAGGTCTGTCCAAGGGTTGAAATTCTGAGGGGTGATTAACACACGGTATGTGCCGTGGCGCCATGCCCAAATTGGGAATCGAGTCTGAAGCCAGTGCTGAAGCGGTCTCATATGCATCAACCCAAGCGGAGCATCCGTGGCCAAGGATGCCGTATGCCCCAGGAGCCTCTGGAACTGTTTTAGAAGAACCGCTGTGCCGGGCTCGAAGAGAGCATGGCACCTTAGCACCGACTGCGTGCGCTCGTTCGTGAGTCTAACTTCATGCCGAGAAAAGAGATGCTCTGAACCGGGGAGAGCTTGCTCTTTTCCCAGTTGACCTGAAGCCCTTGATGGCTGAGGTGCCTGAGCACCTGGTTCCTGTGAGCGCATAGTAACTCTCAAGAATGAGCTAGAATGAGCCAGTCATTGAGGTAATTGAGTATGCGGATGCCCACTTCCCATAGCGGGGCAAGGGCTGCCTCTTTGACCTTGGTGAAGACACGTGGGGACAGGGACAGGCCAAAGGGGAGGACCTTGTAATGAAATGCCTGACCGTCGAACGTGAACCGCAGGAAAGGTCGATGTCGAGGCAGAATGGAGACGTGGAAGTGGAAGCGTCCTTCAGGTCTACCGCTGCGAACCAATCTGATGCCGAACGCAGGTTAAAATCTATTTCTGCATGAGCATTTTGAACGGGAGTTTGTGTAAAGTCTGGTTGAGAACTTGCAAGTCCAAGATTGGCTGCAACCCACTGCCTTTTTTGGGGTACGATGAAGTAAGGGCTGTAGAGACCCTTCTGAGAGCGAGGTCGGTGGCTATGAACGGCGCCCAGACCCGAGGAAACAATCGACTAACCTCGCTCGCGGCAACCCGGGTAAGCAGAGTGAACATTTGCTCGTCTGCCTCAGACCGAAGGAGTCTAGCACCAGTCAATAGCACCAGACGCCGTTGTGACACTCTCCGATGCAGCGCTGCAATCATCATTCAGCTTGTGGGGTCCGAATGTGACAACTGACTGGCCATGAAGTGAGCCGGTCTTGCATCAGAGCCGGAAGGAAGCAAGTGAGCGTGCTGGGGGGGCAGTTGGTTCGTGGGGATTTACCCGGTGAAACCGAGACCGCTGGTCTCCCCAAATCGCATTCATCGTCGGCCACGCTGGCCTTAATCCCGTAGGAAGGGAGAAAGCCGCGATCGCAACATGCCATGGCTATGTTCTCGCAATGAGAACATAAACCATTCATAAATGCTGCCTCCGTGTGATCACAGCCCAGACACGCGAGGCAGCGCTTATGACCACCAGGAGCGGAGAGAAAACAGCTGCATTCAGGAACTACACAGAGGCGGAAAGACATCTTTAAAAAGACGCGTCCTGATAAGGACGTTCAATGCCTGCTGTGTATTGCTCTTTTGTGAACGAAAATACTCTCTTTTAGAGGGGAAAGATAAAGGTATATCTGTAAAAGCACCATTGAAGCACCCAGGGGCGTGGACTGCAGAGAGGGAGAAAGCCGCTGATAATTGGCCGTAGATCCAACAGCAATGATCTGATAGAGGAGAGTGGACAGTAGTGAGACTCAGCTTGCTGCCGCACAACCGCTCGGCTCTGAAGAAAAAATCTCACTGACAGACACACGCTTCCCTTTATACCCATATGTCCAGGGGCGGGAGATGCAAATTCTGTCTGCCAATTTCTCATTGGCTTATTCTCAAGTTCAGAGGTATGCGAGGCTCTCAAGAAAGACCCCTTGTGTCACAACATTTGACACAAAGTCAAGTGAGTGACAGAAGGGGAACAATACTTTTTACTCAAAAATCTAAATATTTTACTGTATCCACAGATCCCCATTAACAAATAAACATAAAAACTTTAAATATCCAACATAACAGAATGTCACAGATCACTATTTTCCAATCGCAAAACATTAAATAATTTAACCTCAAATCTGTTTAAATGGAACAAACCTCACAAATGTTGAAATGTTGAGAATTTTACACATTAAATGATAACACATAAGATTCCTATTTGTCTCTTAGCTTTGTTAATAATCAAAATAAATTGACTATGATGCACATATTACAAAGCCTACACTGATGCTTTAATTGATCAATGAAAGTAAATGGACTGTGATGCACATATTACAAAGCCCTCTCTGATGATTTGGTTGATCAATGAAAGTAATGTGGCAAGGATGCCACACGCAGTTTAATGCTGACCTCCTGCAGAGGTCAGAATGAGAAACAAATGAGAAATGAAGTGAGTAGAAATGGTTATGATCTTCTGTAGATCATAGTGTGAGTAATACCGAATCATTTGATCTCAGAGGACGATGCAGAAAGGATGGAGTGGCTCATCATCTATCAACTATTGTGTAATAGATAAGAATCTTCCACTCAAGGCGATTCAGTAATGATGTGAACAAAAATGTTCAATGAGATCTGAATAAATCAAAACTAATCCTGTGAGAATATCCTATCCTCTTTTTCCTTTGTCTTTTCCCACAAGAAACTGTTTATGCATTCAGTGAAATGTAATATTGTGTGAGTGCTTCTGCTTTTATTTCTTTGGGACTGCTTTTATTTTCTCTTTCACTATCTTCCCTCAGGCTGTTTGAAACACTTCAGTCACTCTTTTGGTCTGTGTTTGGGCTGCTAAATTCTACGTCACCAATGTGAAAGCTTGTCATGAGTTCACAGAGTTTGTGGGGGCCACTATGTTCGGCACCTATAATGTCATCTCTCTGGTGGTGCTGCTCAACATGCTCATCGCTATGATGAACAACTCATACCAGCTCATTGCTGTGAGTGCCTTTTTTGGTTGAACTATCGCTTTAAGCTCAAAATGATCAAACATTTTAGTTAGTAAATATCTTTGTGTGGGAAACAGACTAAGGGTTTTGTAGAAGTTTGAGAGAAAGTCAAGATAATTTGCAATATCTCAACTCAGTTCTATCTAAACTCTTTAAACATCAATGGAATAGTTAACCAAAAAATGAAATGCTGTCATCATTTATTCACCATCATTTATTCCAAACCCATATGACTTTCTTTCCAGTTTGCAGAAAGTTCATGCTGCTCTTTTCCATACAATGAATGTAAATGGGGCAACCTGGTCTCACTGAATCATGTTACTACACCTACATTTTTGCAAAATAATTTTTAAGTGGCTCATTGGACCTATCATTGTAATCTTCAAAACCTCATCTATTTGGGAGAAAATGTATCTCGCTTGTAACATCACACAGTGGACATTTCACCTCAGATTTGCCGCAATATGTGTTAGGAACCACATAATATAATTTTGCAAAACTGTCGTCAAAGTCAAAATTCAAATATCAAATATCAAATTTCCTGAGATCAGGCTGGAATGGGGACAGGAGCTGTTAAAGGGATAGTTCACCCAAAACTGAAAATTCTCTCATCATTTACTCACTCTCATGCCATCCCAGATGTGTATGAATTTATTTCTTCTGCTTAACACAAATTACAATGCAAATGAATGTAAAAGTAAAAGTGGAGATTTAGAGTAAAAAAAGGAGTTAACATTTTAAACTGAATATATGGATTTAACAGCTGGAGTCATATGGATATGGATTAATTTTCCGTTATGTAATTTTGGAGCTACAAAGGTCTGATCACCATCCACTTGAATTTTAAGGATCTATTGAGCTAAGTTCTTTTTCTATTTTTTCTGCTGAAGAAAGAAAGTCATACACATCTGGGATGGCATGAGGGTGAGTAAATAATGAGAGAATTTAAATTTTGGGGTGAACTATCACTTTAAGATCAAAAAGATCAAAAATGTAAGTTAGTAAGTAGCTTTGTGTGAGAAACAGGCCTAATTTTATGGTGTTATTAATTGATAAATCCTCCCCTCTGCTGAAGTTTTGAAATCTAATTTGTGCTTGCACGTATTCAAATATTCAGTGTGAATGTTCCTCACACAAAGCTATCCCTTTGGACTACTTAAGTGATATTCTATGGCAATTTCTGGGGCTTGAGAGCATATATCCCCAGTCACATTTATTATATGTGTGGCAGTAAACGAGTGAGGGAGAACGCAATTGAGCTCACATCAAATTCACTCAAAAAACCGACTACGCCACCCTCGGGGAGAACCAGGGAAATACTCCCAGTAAGGACACACAGATAAGCTTTTACCAATTTGAGGCTGATAAATAGAGAGACTGAGAATGAGATTTGGGAATCAATACATATATTATTTATTTATTATGGAAACATGGTCGAAGTAAGCATTAAAATCACTTGGTTAAGCAGAATAAACCAGTTCTATCCTTGTTGGGTTATTTGCAAAATCCAAAAAAAAAATAAACCAAAAGAATAACTGTTTTTAAGGGCCAGGCTTGCCAGAAGCGGGATAGGCTGACTGATAGTTATGAAGGTCACCTGAAACCACATTATTCCACCTGACCACACTCATACACCACACACTGTGAAAAAGTTGGTGTAATGGCTTACGCAGCAGTCAGTGAGGGACACACACCACCACCACCGGATGAAGGCAACTAGCCTCCCTGTCCTGGGGTCCGTTAGCTCCTGGAAAAGAGAAGAAAACACAACAGAAATCAGTTACTGACTGCACTATGACAGCAACAAAACAAGGGAAAATGTTGATGAACAAACCAAAACCACCAAACTCCTTAGACAAGTGGCATTGATCTAACCCCATAATACAAAAAAGAAAAAAAAGAGAATCCAATTACAAAAAAAAGAGAAGCTAGCCCAATTGCTTACATACATCCAAAAATGCTAAATAAATACAAAACAAAAACTGGCAACCATGAAAGCAGGTTATGCCAGTCAAACAGTAAAGAAAGAAAAAGAAACAAAATCAATTACCAAAAATAAAGAACACATTTTCAAACACGTACAGATACAATAAAAAAAAAGAATAAAGCAAACCAACACCCATTAAGCACCACCCCACTAACAGCCCCACCACGTGAAGGGGATAAAAATAATACACGTCTCAGCCAAATGGCTAACAGCCTCCCACCCTGGAATGGTTTGGGAACAGGGTTAAGGACAAACAATAAACAAAACAAGACAAAACCTTGTCAAAACACATACACACAGAACAATTCAATAAACCAAAACACATAAACCAAACAAAAACAAACGTAAAGCAAACAGCACAATAAGGTGATAAACATGAAGCAAAATAGCCAGTAAAACAGAGGCAACACAAGAAACAAAATGGCACTGGCATCACATTTAATGTCTTTGGACTATATAACCATCTTGTTCTCCGCAGTCCTCAGAGGAGATCCGGTCCTCAGACACACACGCTCACCTTAACAGAAACCACAGACAGTTTAGCTAACCTTACCCAGATCCAATGGTAAAGTGGAGAAACACACTTACATGTCAGTAGAAAGACGCTGTAAACCCAAGATTGCACGATTGCTCAGTGTATAACCAGCCACCATTCACTCACACGCTAATACTGCTATCAACTGAAAAAAAATGCAAGTGCTCAGCACCACCCCACATCTAAAAAAAAAGAGGAGTTTTAGGCGAATAAAACATAGCTGAAAGAAACCTCCGCCGCTGACTCGCCGCAAATGTCCATGCCATCAACCCGACTCTAACCAGCTATAATGTGAAAATAGCACATTAGCCTCCATGTGTACACTCCACCATACACCCAGGGCCGGCGGTACCTATAGGCGAACTAGGCTGTTGCCTAGGGCCTCGGCCTTGGAGGCGGGGCCTCCAAAACATACACATGCTTATCCACCAATCAAGAGCAGCAAAATACTATGCTGTTTGTCCATTGGATATAACAATTGTCATTCACCTGTAGTTAAACCAATTAATATCACCGTTTACATGCGAGTCACTCCGAACCTCTGAATTTATGAATGAAGAGATTGTAGATGAATAAAATCCAACTTTTCTGCAAATTTATCTGATGGCGCCGATACGAACTCATCCTTCAGGGGCTGCTAAGCGTAAGGCTAAACAGGCACGCAAAGAAAGTGCAGCTCGTGATTCAGGTATCATCTATTTTTGAGTGATTGTAATGTATTGTAAAAAATAAACTGATTCTAACGATCAGTGTCATTTTGAGATAGATCATTTGACAGTTATTTCCAGTTCAAAAGAGCGCGAGCACCGTTGATGGACTGAATTCGCTTCTGACACTTTGAATCCGAGCGTATGTAGCTACAATGCAGACTTTTGTTAGAAAAAAGAAATACGTTCTAAATGAACCGTCCAAAAGAGTCTGATTCGCGGAAATGAATCGGACTTCCAGTCACTGTTGGAGAGATAGAGGCGAATTCATGATTAACTGTTGAACTGAATCTTACAAAGGAGTCGATTCTCCTCGATGGAATCGATTACAACCTGTGGAATAGAATCTTGATTCCTAACGCCTCTGAATCAAGGAATCGATTCTTTTAGAATCGATTTCCAGCCCTAGTCAGGAGCTGACTCGCAAAATACTACAGAAAAAGTAAAGTTTGTCAGTCAAAGAGCAAACGCACTATACTAAAGCATTGTTTATTATGTTTTAAAACAGTCTGTATATCTTCTAAAACGCAGATGTTTAGCCTACATTAACTGCTCTAGTCTATCATAATAGACTATAGACCATAATAGACTTCATTTTTTTCGTTTTCCAATCATAAATACTGTTGCAATATTTATTGAAAATAAGTATGCAATCTTAAGCATATGAATAAGCACACAATTACAGTTGACTGAAATTAACTTGTCTTTTCACTTCCACTAGCAGCTGATTTGTGTATCATAAGGTATTTCTCTACAATACATACCTAATATGACTATATTTAGTCTATCAAAAACAAAACTGTTCATTATCCCAAATAGTGGGTTAGTGTGTTACCATAAATAGATTACTGAACAAATTACTGCAAAAAAGTTCCTGACTGCTAAAAAAAAAAAGATGACTTTTCAGATGATTTTTTTTTTGTTTACCTTAATTAAAGTTACATTAATATGCACATTTAATTACAAATATAAAAATACTGATAACAGGTTTTGTATAAATAAAATGGTTAGGAATCATATTTGTTTTCAAGTCTTTTTTATTAAATTATGTTTTATTTACAAAGTTCGGGAGGAGCACATTCAGATAATCAACGAGATAAGAGGTATACTGCAGACTTACCTCTGTTCATTGACAGTTTATCAGCATCCCTCCACCGCCCCCCATCTCCTCACTTTGATTTTTAATAATCTCTTATTGGATGTAAACAACACAATCCAAAATACAATGCAATCCAATGTAATACTGTGTAAATCTGGCCAAAATTCAGAGCCTGGAGCCCTCCCCTGGACAGCATGCCAAATACGCATAATCTTTGCTCTATTTAATTTGATGTAAGTGTGAACTCGTGAATTCTGAAAGGTGGAGGGGAGGAGGGCATGGCGGGGGGCCTCCAACAGACATTTTGCCTAGGGCCTCCAAATGTCTAGAACCGGCCCTGCATACACCGTTAGCAAAGCCACAAAATACCTCGAGCGGAACCGGAAATGCCAGGGAAGAAGGAACCAGGAATCGCCATGACGCATATCCCACTATCAAAATAAGGGTCCTAAAATAGCACAGCAACCCTCACATGATTTGGCAACAGGGACTGACGCTAAACAAGGTTACGTTAATAAGGTAGGTCATAACCTACCCTGCTACATATGGAAAAGAGCAGTTAGGACATTCTGCTAAACTTCTCCTTTGTGTTCCACAGTAAAAAGAAAGCCAAATGGGTTTGGAACAACATTGTAAAGCATGTTAGTATTTGGGCTCATGTCGCATGCGTGAAATTCTGGGAGCGCTTATATAAGCTTAATTTAGAGCCTCTTTCACCCCTGCATGTGTATCACAATGGGAACTGTTATCCAAGCAAACACTATTCTGAGCAAATGCACACCATCCAATCAAGAGCCAAGTTTCAATTTAACACCAGATTAGTTTGATAGAAGCCAGTCTGGGACACCATCCCATTTGACACTTTCAGCACTGTCCTCTGTCCAACTTGATTTCTCTTCTTCTGCTGTAGGATCACGCAGACATTGAGTGGAAGTTTGCTCGCACCAAGCTGTGGATGAGCTATTTTGACGAGGGAGGGACGTTACCGCCACCCTTCAACATCATATCCAGTCCTAAATCAGTGTGGTACCTGTGTGTGTGTGTGGCTGCACAAGAATCTGTGTGGACCTGGAGAGTCCAGCCATGAATACGAGTGTACACATGAGAACTTCAAAGAGTTCACGGTATGAAAGTGAATAAATGCAGCATGCACTTCCATTCAGTATGCATCGTGTGTGGTACATTATAGCTTTGACTCAATTAATCTGACACAACCCTTGAAATATTAAACAAAAACACCACAATTGTCTTCAGAAATAGTGACTTTGTATAATTTCATTGGAGGTGATTGCTAAGGTAAGCATCACTATAATTAAATTGCTCAAACTATATATTAAACTTTTTAACCTGCACCATTTGTGATATTGACATGAATGTTACCTCAAATTATGCTGATTGTAGAGGACAGTTGTACTTTTACTAATTATTGGTCATAAATATTTTAAAAGCAATTTATAAGCAATTGGTCTATCTATCTATCTATCTATCTATCTATCTATCTATCTATCTATCTATCTATCTATCTATCATATATATATATACTATCTATATACTATATATCTATCTATGCTATAAAGGCTCCATTCTAGGCTGAGTTAAATTAATGAAACCGAAGTCCCTATGATGTTCTGGTGAAGAGATAGGTGATTTGTTACTTAGTTGCCAGGGTAACCCCATCTGGTTGCTAGGCAGTTAACAAGGTGATATTTAAATGGCTCCTTGCTACCCTGAGTCATATGATAGAAACCGGAAGTCTCTACGATGTTCTGGTGCAGAGATATGTGATTTATTACTTAGTTGCTAAGGAAACCCCATCTGGTTGGTAGGCAGTAACCAAGGTAATACTCAAAAGGCTCCTTGCTACCCTGAGTCAAATAAAAGAAACCGGAAGTCTCTACAATGTTCTGAGCAGAGATATGTGATTTGATACTTGGTTGCTAGGGTAACCCCATCTGGTTGCTAGGCAGTTAACAAGGTGATACTTAAAAGGCTCCTTGCTACCCTGAGTCGAATGAAACCAGAAGTCTCTACGATGTTCTGGTGCAGAGATATGTGATTTGTTACTTGGTTGCTAGGGTAAACCCATCTGGTAGCTAGGCAGTTAACAAGGTGATATTTAAAAGGCTCCTTGCTACCCTGAGTCAAATGAATGAAACCGGAAATATTACCGGAGATATGTAATTTGTTACTTGGTTGCTAGGTTAACCTCACCTGATTGATATATATATATATATATATATTTATAGATATATAGATATATATCATAGACTTACAATGAAGGACATACCTAAACCATATCTAGGGAATTGATATAGCTGATATATCAACTTGGTAGCTTTTTTTACTTGAAACAGTAAGCAACTGTCAAATTGAAATCAGTAGCATAATCTGATTACACTTTTAAATAATGTAATCTCTGTATTACTTCTTGATATGTTGTTTGAGTATGGTTTTTCAACATCTTCGAACAAAATTGAAAAAACTCCATTTTAATGTTAAAAATGTGTAAAACAAGCAGACAAACAAGCTGTATAAAACATCTTTAAATCTTTTAAGATTAAAAAAAAAACTGATTGGCTACCAGTGGGTGTCAGTGATAACATTTTGGCATATGCTATTTAAACTAACATACAGTATTTGCATCATCCTCATCATCATTCCACAGAAACACTACATTAACCCCTACCCCTAAACCTAACCTTAACTTTACCTTAGGAAATATAACCTTGGTTTTACTACAGTAACCATGGTTTCACGTGGGAATGAGTGTGATCGACAGACAAAGCTCTTCTGCTGTCCCTGACATTCACCGTGACCAAGTCATTGTGATGAAATCAACATGTATATTCATTTTAATCTATTATTTTAAGTAGTATTAAAGGAAATATTAAGAGTGGAACAGGAAATTGAATGGGGAAAAAGAGTGAGACAGAACACGTATTTTTTAGGACATCACAACAAAATCACAAATTATTTTTGTGGGTTGCCCCAACCCATTCACATTCCATGTAGAGAGATAATCCACTCAAATTAACATTTGGCATTTTGACATATTAGAAAACATAGACTGTGTGTTAAAAAATGTAATTAAAAAGACCACATTCCCCATTAGTGCAACAATCAAACCCCAAACTTCCCCCAGAACCAAACAAACAGAAAAAAGAAAAATGTGCGCGTTAACCTTGCGCACCAAAGTGCCAACCGGCGTCCATCCCTCTAAACTCAAAATGTCCATGTACGCTTAGGAGAGTCCCCGTGACAACTTTGCCGTCAGATTGCTCAAGTCCGGTGCTTCTATACAAATTTTGAGAGACAAAATAAAATTTTGTCTCACAAATTTTGTGAGACTAAAACACACTCTAGCCAATAGACAGAATAAACTCAAAGAATGTGTAGATTCAGTCACAGAACTGTCTCAAAGGTGTGTTCCTCCACAAAACAAACTCCAGTCACTAGCGGAACAAGCGCAAAAAAGAAAAATCTGTTCAGTTCCTTGGGCAGTCAAACAAATGTTCAGTGAGTCAGCTGTTTCATGAGTGCAGCAGATGACGTAATCCTTCCAATGCCCTATAAAAAAATACTCCACAAAACAAACTCTAGCCAATATGAGGCACAAGTACAAAGAATGAGCAGATTCATCCACAACTGTCCCGAAGGAGTGTTATTCCACAAAACAAACTCCAGCTACTAGGCAGAACCAGCACAAAAAGAAGGTGCTCAGCTTCCTCGGACTACTAAGTGTATGTAAGGCGAGACGAGGTCACTTGGGGGCCACATGAGAAACATCAAATGGCTTACTCACCCCATTGCCTCCATGAAGGACATTGCTTGTTGTGGGCATGTAAATACTTTGCGGCCATCCTTAGTATCTATTCTCAAATTGGCCAGATATCTTCAAATATCTTAATAAATTAATGATATGATCATTTATACAGCGATGGTGCTGATTAAAAACAGCTGCACTTAAATGCGTGAGCTTGTTACCGAGTCACATGTGAATGAGTCATTAGTGTCCCAATGTGCAGTGGATGAACACCCTTACCAGTGCCCGAATTCATGTTGACGATATACTGATTCACAACATAGGGAGCTAGGGAGCTGATTGAGACACACCAGAGACTATTTATCAGATATGGGCTACTTCTATTAAAATGAATGGGAGAAATTGGAACACCCAGCTGAGGAGCTCTGAGCACCCAATGGTCAGCGAATGTTGAATGTCCCACCTTACTGGTTAAAGAGCCAATCACCTTTTAGATACAGACATCGCCTGTTAATCAACTTGAGAATGTACATGTGCATTAGCAAAACACAACGATAGAATTGCATTTTTCAGTGTACTCTGAGATAAAGAATCACAATTTAAGAACCAGTGTTCTTTGATTTTACTGCTGATTTAAAACATGTTCTTTGATTGTAATTTTGACCAAAACTTTTTTAGATTTCAGTGTTTCCCCATTAACGTAGGTAGTAGCTGCACTGGCATGACTGGAAATAGCCTTCGGGAGTGTTCCAAAGTTGGTCGCAAGTGGACTGACTTGCTAGAAATATATTAGATTCTGTTGATGGAATGCTCATTAATTCAAATTCCAACTGTCAAAAATTAAAATATAAACAAACCCCACAAAAGGCTGATGGTCTGCTTTAAGTTATAATCTCTTTCTCTCTCTCTATCTGTCTATCTGACAGTCTACCTGACTAGATAGCTTGCTGTCTGTCTCACTGTAATGTCATTATAACCATCAAACTTAAAGGGTTAGTTCATCCCAAAATTAAAATTCAGTCATTGTTTACTCACCCCTGTGTTTTTAGAACCCCATTTGACTTTCTTTCTTTTTCTTAAAAACAAAGGGAGAAATTGTGAAAAAAAAATATTTGCTCAGTGATGTCATACAATTATTCCATGAGACTCAGGATTGTTATTAGAGATGCACTGATCGACCGGCCAGAGACCGGAATTAGCCGATTTTCCACATGCTCGGCCGGATCGGTGACCGGCCTGTCAGCCTCACGTCTTTCCGATTCCAAGCCAGTCCGTTTTGTTGCCAGCGGCGCAGGCAATAACGTCACAGCCACACGTAAACATGTCATTGCCGTGGAAGATCTTCACTGTGAGTGAATGTGTTATAATTGTAAGGCCAAAGTAAACCGCGGGGGAACCACCACAATAACTTTCGGATCAACAAACCTAATTAGATATTTAAAACACCATCACCCAGCTGAAAATGCCCATTTTAAAAAAAGAAGCTAAAAAGTGAAAGCGGCTAAAGCTAGCCAGAGCTCAGAGCCAGCCACAAGTCAGCAGCCTCTCCTATCATTCCTTGGAATGAGCAGCGAAAAGACCAAAGCAATTACGAGGAAAATTATGGAATTCATGGCCCTGGATGACCAGCTGTTCTCCATAGTTGAGGACAGAGGCTTCAGAAATCTGATAAATTTCCTCGATACAGAGTAGGTGGTTATTTTCACAGAGTAGGTGTGTCATTTCACACACGCAGCCTGTTATCTGTCAACATTTGGGTACACAAATCCGGGAGAGGAGAAGGGGGTGCTGGATGGCAGAGGCAGGCTAAATACTATAGAAATTGTGCCGTTGTGATTTAATGTGCTGAATAACGTAATTTTTCCCACCGTGTCCAATATTAAAATCAGTGCGACACACATTGCAAAAGGCGTGGGCATTGTCGATATGGCAATGGAGATGCAGTTTGTAAAATATGTCATGCCTCTATATAATATACAGGCTGTACGTCTAATTTAACAACACACTTGAAGTGCCGACACAAAAGCACATTCGTCTGTTGGCAAGTTACAGAACATTTCTTCATTGTTTATCCCTGAGCATCCTTCAATTGTTTCACTGTTAAATGTGTGAACTGTTAAAAGTGTAACTGGAGACAGAACAGGAAAAGAACATCTGGTTTTATTTCATCTTTTTTTTATTTATCTTTTGCACTACAAAGGCACTTAAGTTCATTTATGATTTGCTGTCTGTCTGAACCAAAGAAATAAAAGCAAACTATCTGTAGCCTACCATATTGAATCGCATTGTGTTTAATCAAATCGAAATCGGATCGCACTGCATCTGTATCTATGTATCTATATGTATCTATAATGTATCGTATCGTTGGCTATGCATCGAGATGCATATCTCATCGGCCTCAGTTATGGAGATAAACATCCCTAGTGGACATGCTTTCAGAGGGAATAATGAGATATATATTGTTGGTTTGCTCAAAGGTCTTAAAAATGTGTTGTTTATTAGTTCAGTTGTTAGATATTGTCACTCATAATGCTGTTGTGCTATAATAAACTCATTAAAAGGTTTAAAGTGATAGTTTACCCCAAAATGAAAATTCTGTCTTATTTCAGCCTGATGTTGTTCCTAACCTATATGTCTTTCTATGATTTTTGGAACATAAAAGGAGAAATTGTAAATAATTTTCATGTTGCTCTTTTTCATACAATGTAAACAGATGGGGAGTGTGGGTTTCAAGCTTCATAAAGAATGCAAAAAACACCATCAAATTTGTTTATACTGTACAACTTGTGCACTATAGTCCAAGTCTTCTGGGGCCATACAATAGCTTTGAATGAGAAACACATGTGAAAATTAAGTTGCATTTACTCAAAATCTTGGATCACAAAAAAGGACTAAACAATAAATTCATGAACTAGACAAAATGCCGAGATTTTCATGTGAATAACAACTGAAATTTCGGTCTTTTTCTCACACAAAGCTATCGTATAGCCCCAGAAGACGAGCATGATGTTGGAGTATAGTGCACGTCATATGAAACACTTTTAACTGAATAAAGAAGGTTGGATCAAAATTAAGAGTGTTTAAATTAAAGAATGTTTGGGTGAACTATATCCCTTCAAATGACTGTCCAAACGCTTTACCTTTGAAATTTTCAGCATCATAAACCATTATGGTCCGTGTTTATTGTTGACAGGCTGAATTAAATTATAAATGTCTTCTCTGTTTAAGGAAAGACATGCTGATCATCTCATTCAGAACCAGCACTACCAGGTGATGTCGCCTGCCTGTCCCCATCATATTTCGGCAGTCATCTCTCATTCGTCTGTCTCTCAGCATGCAGCATGGATTGGATTGTAGATTATTTTCATATCATGCTGTTAAAATGTTCACAAGAGCCAACAGTTTATTTAAATGAGAAAACAAATGAGCCTATAGGTATCATGCATGTTAATGAGTTATTAGAGCATTGCAAGCCATGCAAATTTTTATTTACAAAACTTTTAGTGAGTGGTTGGTGCTTAAACAAACTAAAATCATGTAGATGAGATTTTGAAATTGATTTATGCAATAAAGTCTACATGATCACACTGAAAATGTATAATGATAGCAGGCTAGGGCAAAACTTCTACCGAAAGTACAACCTTAATGTTTAATTTTTTAAATATATATTCATGTTTATTCAATAACTAACTAGAAGGGGATGCAACTACATCTTAAAGAAATATAAAAAGTTGTTTGTTCATTTAAATATGTTTAGTAGTATTAGCTTTGGACTTATAGTGAATAATGCCATAAAGTTTGTTCTGTTCCTCATACAAAGTGATCGTATGCCTTTAGAAGACTTGGAGTATGTTGCACAAGTCATGGGCTTATTTTATGACACTTGGGTGCTTTTTAAGCTTTGAAGTGAGTCACTATTTATTGTATGAAAATCAGCGATCATTTTGCCTGGAGCGAGGAGTGGCTTTTTAAAATATCTGAGTGCCATTGTTTTCTCTCACTCCAAGAGCACCCCACTAATGCTTCATTACGGGCCCAACATCTGTTAACGGCCCTTAATGCAATAATTCACAACCTGTTAAGCAGCGTTAAACACTATCTGCATGAATGAAAGATAACATTTCTGATATAACCCGAATGAATGATATAAAAAAAAATAATAATAATTTAAAATCTATCAGCACTTGGTAAGGATTTTCTGTGTTCATGATCTCTATGATTGAGTTAAGCTTGCGGTAAAGCTGGACTTAACTACATGCTCGTCTCTTTAATTCTACATCAACTGGCCTATATTGAAAATTAATTACAGATGGTGAAGGAGAACACAAGTGGGGAGGTGACTGCCACAATCAAAGGTTTGTTTTGAAATCCTAAAAGACGTGTCCAGAAAACATGATGATAATCCATTCACATGTGGAGAGAAAATCTAAATGTCAGTGATATATATATATATATATTTACAGTTGAAGTCAGAGGTTTACATACACCTTAGCCAAATACATTTAAATTCCATATTTCACAAATCCTGAAATTGAATTGAAAATAAATCACTCCCTGTCTTAGGTCAGTTAGGATCACTACTTTATTTAAAAAATGTGAAATGTCTTAATAACAGTAGAGAGAAAGATTTATTTCAGCTTTTATTACTTTCATCTCATTCGATGGGTCAGAAGTTTATATACACATGTTAGTATTTGGTAGCATTGCCTTTAAATTGTTTAACTCGGCTCAGATGTTTTAGGTAGCCTTCCACAAGCTTCACACAAAAAGGTGCTAGAATTTTGGCCCATTCCTCCAGACAGAACTTGTGGAACTGAGTCATGTTTGTGGGCCTCCTTGCTCGTACACACTTTTTTAGTTCTGCCCACAAAGTTTCTATCAGATTGAGGTCAGGGCTTTGTCAGGGCCACTCCAATACCTTGATTTTGTTTTCCTTAAGCCATTTTACCACAACTTTGGAGGTATGCTTGGGGTCATTGTCCATTTGGAAGACCCATTTGCAACGATCTTTAACTTCCTGGATGATGTCTTGAGATGTTGCTTCAATATATCCACAACATTTTCATTCCTCGTGATGCCATCTATTTTGTGAAGTGCACCAGTCCCTCCAGCAGCAAAGCACCCCCACGACATGATGCCCCTCATGCTTCATGGTTGGGATCAGGCCCGGACTGGCCATTGGGAGCACCGGGACAATTCCCGCTGGCCTGGCGACTAAGTTGGCCTGCTGCCAGCCAGCATTTTTTTTTTTTTTAATTAATTATTATTATTTTATATTACTACCTTTACCAGTGATCATTTTTGAATTTGTCATTCAATAAAATTATTATTAATATTAATAACAATAAAAAAAAAAAATAATGAATCTGTTAGTCTTGACTGGCAAGGCTACGATTCGACTTTACGCCTCAGACAAACGGTTAAACAGAAAATGCGAGCAGCACCCGATGATGGAGAGAAAACGGCCAGGTGGAGCAGAGAGGGAAAGGACAAAAAAAAAGAAAGCACTCCAAGAAGAAGCAGCAAAATGTTGCAAAATTACTGACCTGTTCAGGGCTTCAAGTGCAGGTCAGTTTCATCTGAAAATACTTTAATTTTTCTTCGTTAACTTAGTATTGAACTGCTAGCAAATGTAAGCGGTAGCGCCCATCTAACGTTACATTCATGGAGAAATCAAAACAAATGAGTGCACACAGAAAACTCACAGAAGAAATGTACTGAGGTAAAAATTCTAATTGTTGTTTTTTTTATTTATAACATATCATGTAGTTTAACATAACACAACTAAGGGAGCTGTTTTGCTGAATATTATCATGGTTGAAAATGTTACGTTGAATTTATTGTTCAATAAACAAGTAGCGTAGTTAATATTTATTATTAAGTTACTTTCATTTTAGACACAAACCATATTGTGTAACATAACTGTTTTTGTTCTATTTTCACCAACTAAAATAGTTCCAAAGGAAAGCTACAGCAGCGCTGTGTTTGTTACTGAATGATTCAGCGTTTTGAACAAATCATTTGTATGAATGACTCACTAATTCAGACGGTCACTTGCCGCCACCTATTGGCGGTTTAGTTTAATGTTTATGTATTGCATTTTTTTTATATTCAAACATTTATTTAAAACATCAGTCTCATAACATTATTTATTGCAGTTGTAATTGCAGTGCACAGGATGCTATGTGCAGACCCATTTAATATTAGGACTGCTTTACTTCTAGGTTGGTTGTTTATGTTTTTATGTTATGGTCATACTGTGAAATAAATGTAATTTAGGGGGGAAAAAAACAAGGTTGTCCGTGTTTCTAAATTTCAATTGGGTGCATAGGATGGCCTGGATGGGTGTAGGATTTCCCGGCCTGAAATTGTGTCCTAGTCCGGCCCTGGTTGGGATGTGTACTTTGGCTTGCAAGCCTCACACTTTCTCCTCCAAACATAATGATGGTCATTATGGCCAAACAGTTCACTATTTCATTCATTAGACCAGAGGACATTTCTCCAAAAAGTAAGATCTTTGTCACCATGTGCACTTGCAAACTGTAATCTGGCTTTTTTATGGCAGTTTTGGAGCAGTGGCTTCTTCCTTGCTAAACAGCCTTTCAGGTTATGTCAATAAAGGACTCGTTTTACAGTGGATATAGATACTTGTTTAATGTTTTTTTTTTTTTTTTTCGTCTAGTAATTTATTTAATTGATAAAATCCAGAGAATGCTGCCGACATGTTTCAAAAGAAAAATAATAGAATTTAGTCTTGGGCAAATTTTTGTGTTCCAATAAAGCAAATTGTAGCATTTCTTCTAGTATTGTATATTTATTTTTCATTTAATACTTCTTTTGCATGGAGGTTTGTGATATTTAAAAGTATACTGAAATAACTTTACATTGGAGAAGAAGTTTGGCACAAATTTTGCCATGGAGAGAACACAGAGCGGAGTTTCTGTAATCCAGGAGCATGGTACGATCTAGGAGCGGGATATGGACAACCTGGAGTGGAGCTGGAGTGGTGTGATTAAAGAATGCTTTGAGCAAGGGGCCTGGGTAGCTCAGCTAGTACTGACACTGACAACCACCCTTGGAGTTTGTTTGAATCCAGGGCACGCTGAGTGACTCAGCCAGGTCTCCTAAGCCACCAAATTGGCCCAGTTGCTAGGGAGGGTAGAGTCACATGGGGTAACCTCCTCGTGGTCGCTATAACGTGTGGTTCTCACTCTCGTTGGGGCACGTGGTGATTTGTGTGTGGATGCCGTGGAGAATAGCGTGAAGCCTCCACATGCGCTACGTCTCTGCGGTAACACGCTCAACAAGCCACGTGACATGATGTGCAGATTGATGGTCTCAGATGCAGGCAACTGAGATTCGTCTTCCGCCACCTGGATTGAGGTGTGTCAATATGCCACCACAAAGACTTAGAGCACATTGGGAATTCCAAATTGGGGAGAGAAAAAAAAAGAATGCTTTGAGTATGGTTTATAACCTTGAAAAACAGGTGTATTTCTTCAAAAACAAAATATGTATTTCTTCAAAAACAAAATGTGTTTCTGTTAATCAATAGTATTCTGATGTGAGTCCTTGGTGTGTTTCCTTTGTGCTGGCACGTATGAATGGTGTCTTGCTCTAATAAGCTGAATGTATGATATCTTTGCAGCTGGTGTTTTCTTGCAAATAATAATGTGTATGAGCAAACAAGGCTGCCTCATTGTGGGAATGGGCTGAAAATGTAGCACAAAGATAAAAAGTATTTGATGGGGACATGGCTGTTTATGCAGATGTTTCTAGGAGTTGATGTACTCTGTCCATGAACTGTAACATGAGGTCAAGATATGAGAGGCTACCAAAGATATATGTTTCTTTTAATAGAGAGGCGAGGATATATGTTTCTTTTTAATAGATGGGTGAGGGAAAGAAACAAGGCAGTGACCTCATTAGTCAGAGATGGTGGGTAACAAGATAACAAAAAGGTATATAACTGAGAACTTAGAAAAATGAGTCAGAACGGACAGCTGACCGGTCTCATGTTTGTTGGTGTTCAATAAACTACAACTTTAGCATCTGGAACTCAAGACTCCGAGAGTTTTCTTACAACTTTTCATCGCGATTTTCCACGACATGAGCACGGAGGGGAAATTGTTGCCGCTCCACTCCACTCTGGCAGAGACAACTATAAGAAAGCCATTAATAGGTAAATTTTATTTTTCTCGAAAACTGTAAAACATGCGTGCGTCTCTGTGGTACTATTATTTTTTTTTTTTGAGTGACCTGCTTAGACCCACCCTAACAACATTACTTAACCAATGGTGTGAATTGGGGTGGGACTATCTCTTTTTTTGACCAACCTCAGATAGGGGACATATTCAGAAAGCTGTATCAATTCATATTTGCAATTCCATTTGGTGGTGCAGGAATTACATACTTCAGCTTTAAGAACTGATTTTAGTTTGAATGGTTCTAAGTTTTTGACATTGTATATGGTTAGAAAAAACTGTGCCCTGATAAAGATTAAAAATGCCTCTCAAGATTTCAGGGTACATTGAATTTGTCTCCAGCGACCTCTGCCAAAGTAACTATACTTTAATTAACATGCATTATCAAAGAACACAACTATCATGCTGTTACAAAACAGTGTTAAAAACAGGGCCTGTGTCGCCACTTAGGGAATGCATAGCAAAAGCAACCCTGCAGACTTATTGCAGGGTTATTACAGTTTTAATTACATTTAATTTTCAATTTGTCCTTTCAATTAGCATTAGTTTTCTCTCTTATACTGTTCAGTTTTTTATGTAATATTTTAGGACTACCAAAGTTAATGTGTTAAATCAATCAAACTATATCATTTAAATATGTTAAATAGTGTTATGTTTCTCAGAGAGGTCAAGTGTTGACATTATTTAGCTGCATTTTCATAGTTAGCTGCATTTTCATAGTTAAAGAAAATTATAAACATAAAATGTCCAAAAAGGAGAATAAAGTGTCCAAGAGAAAAAGTGTCCAAAATAAAGGGAGGATCTGGCACCCTCACAGTGATTGGGCTACGTGTATGCAGGGGTAGTATCCATAGGATTGTCCAGGACGTGAGCAGGTTCCAATGGCCGCACATGCTCCCCTCTTTCCGAGATGTGACAGGTTGCAGCTTAACTGGTGGCCTGTCTACCAATGGGCCACCGTAGACAAGATAGAGGGAAGGGTGGCCCGTTGTTCTGACAATCTGTGTGATATGGTGTGAGGCTGTACTAAGCCCTAACCCTAACCCAAACCCCAACCCTCAACCCTCAACCTTTGTGAATATAACTTTGGTAGGATATATTTCCAGGACACCGTCATCCATATCTGTTGGCCGCAAAGCATCCTGTCATACCTCACAACACATCGAGCCTGGTGCCAGGGATCTAAAGGGAACTAGTCCAGTGTGCTCTAATTTGGCCAGCACCCTTCCCACTCTCCTCCTCGATCTGCAAGGATGACAGTGCACACAAGGAGATATAATTGTGTTTTATGCATTTTAATGAGGATCTGCTCACATCTAGAGTGTTTCATCATCCGCTGCTAAAACGAGGCTCTTTATGTTGCAACTCTCCTCTCTCCAGCCCTCTAAAATGAACATTTAGATTTTATTCTATAAAGCACGGACAACATTTTTCCCAAATTCCAAATAAATCATATTGTCAATTAGAGCATTTATTTACAGAAAATGACAACTGGTCAAAATTACGAAAAAGATAGTGTTTTCAGACCTCGAATAATGCAAAGAAAACAAGTTCATATACATTTTTAAACAACACATTACTAATGTTTTAACTTACGAAGAGTTCAGAAATCAATATTTGGTGGAATAACCCTGATTTTCAATCATAGCTTTCATGCATCTTGGCATGCTCTCCACCAGACTTTCACATTGCTGTTGGGACTTTATGTCACTCCTGACGCAAAAATTCAAGCATCTCGGCTTTGTTTGATGACTTGTGGCCATCCATCTTCCTCTTGTACGTCACACAAAATTAACACGTTAAATCAACAGCCCTACTTAATTTCTTTTTTAGTTTTGGAGTCATACAACTTTTTTATTTTTTTTAATTTATTTTATGTAAGATTATATATGCAGAAGAATTGAAACAACATATATCTGGATCTAGGAAAAACCCAGCCTCTCAGTTTGGAATGTTTCCACGTCATAAATCACAGGCCTTCACAAGAACCCCCACACAGTTACAACAGGCTGTTGTGTGTAAGGTTACAAGGACCTTCAGATTTGCACAACTTTAAGACATTTCATCTTAATCTAGCCTCTCTAGATAATGCTGAAAAACCCTTTGAACTGGGGTAACGTTTGTACCTGACAAATTAATGATTATAGACAGATGGACCTCTTTAAAAAGGGTGACGCGATGTGCAATCACATATACTTGATAAATATAATCTTTAATTTTGTATGATTCATCTCATTCTACTATGAATGGTAACAATAAGGCTTAACTTGATAAAATGCAAAGATGTGTAAAACCAATATGATTTTGTAACCAGAGATTTTCATGTTTTGTTACCTACATGTATAACAGCCATGAAAAATTGTCATGTTTAATATGTAAGCATTTGCTGGTGTATGCAGAGAAAGCTGATGAAAACGAATATCATGTCTCTTGTACCATTCTCAAGATATAAAAGCTCATGATTAAATATGCCCTTTTTTAAGAGTCTGAAACAAATGACCATAACTCAACTGTTGGAAAAGACAGCCCATTTGACCACATAACTCTGAAAAGTCACTTCTGATTGGCGCAGGACACCTTTGGGGGATGCGGACGATTTCAGTTCAAATAGTTCCAAACAGGAAGAACATGCCCTCTCTTGCTCTCTTTGCTCGTCTCTTCATCCTCGAGGGTCTTCGCTCTTCTGCCCGCACGCGACATGTGAGGTCCAAGGGAGCTCGGGACTCGATGTCCCGAGAAATCGAATCACTCTCTACGGTTCACAAACCCATGAGAAGGCCTCACTTCACAGCTAGTATCATACAGACAATAAATTCAGTCACACAGAGATCAAACTTCGACAGAACGAACTTTCGATCAAGAACCAAGCCACACAAAGAACGCAAGGAAACACCACAAAGACAAGCAAGTGAAAGACATCTCCAATATTGAGCTCAAAGTGCTGGTATATTAATCAAATAATTAGGGTAATCCAATAGCAAATAGATGTAAACTCAAAGATGTATAAATGGTTCTTAAGGTATTGTCAACGGACTCCATAAAGTTAATTTTCACTGTACTGATCAATTATTTCACATTCTGTCACTTTTCACCAACCTGTCTCATGTATATATATATATGTGTTAGATTAGATTTATGTTTAGAATAGTAATAAAGTTTGTCTGTGTTCAAAGACTATGTGACTGTGGTATATTTTGATAAATAATCTCATCCCTGTTTCTGAAAGATTTAAATTCTAAGTAGTACCTAAATACATGTGAGATTATTTTCAATAAGCCACAAGAATAATATCACTCCAATAAGTGAATGGATCATAATTCACCTATTGAAGCTAATTCCTTACAGTAGAATACATACATACATACATACATACACACACACACACACACACACACACACACACACAGCATCCGGAAAGTATTCACAGTGCTTCACTTTTGCCACATTTTATGTTACAGCCTTATTCCAAAATTTATTAAATTAATTATTTTCCTCAATTCTACAAACAATACCCCATAATGACAACGTGAAATAAGTTTGTTTGAAATCTTAGCAAATTTATAAAAAATAAAAAACGAAAGAAATAAATAAAAAATAAATAAAAATCACATGTACATAAGTATTCACATCCTTTGTGATGACACTCAAAAATGAGCTCAGGTGTTCCTGTTTCCACTGATCAAACTTGAGATGTTTCTACAACTTGATTGGAGTCCACCTGTGATAAATTCAGTTGATTGGACATGATTTGGAAAGGCACACACCTGTCTATATAAGGTCCCACAGTTAACAGTGCATGTCAGAGCACAAACCAAGCCATGAAGTCCAAGGAATTGTCTGTAGACCTCCAAGACAGGATTGTATCGAGGCACAGATCTGGGGAAGGGTACAGAAACATTTCTGCAGCATTGAAAGTCCTAATGAGCACAGTGGTCTCCATCATCTGTAAATGGAAGTTTGGAACCACCAGGACTCTTCCTAGAGTTGGCCGCCTGGCCAAACTGAGTGATCGGGGGAGAAGGGCCTTAGTCAGGGAGGTGACCAAGAACCTGATGGTCACTCTGACAGAGTTCCAGCGTTTCTCTGTGGAAAGAGGGGAACCTTCCAGAAGAACAACCATCTTTGCAGCACTCCACCAATCAGACCTGTATGGTAGAGTGGCCAGTCGGAAGCCACTCCTCAGTAAAAGGCACATGACAGCCCACCTGGTGTTTGCCAAAAGGACTCTCAGACCATGGGAAACAAAATTCTCTGGTCTGATGAAACAAAGATTGAACTCTTTTGCCTAAATGGCAAGCGTCATGTCTAAAGGAAACCAGGCACCGGTCATCACCTGGCCAATACCATCCCTACAGTGAAGCATGGTGGTGGCAGCATCATGCTGTGGGGATGTTTTTCAGCAGCAGGAACTGGGAGACTAGTCAAAATAGAGGGAAAGATGAATGCAGCAATGCACAGAGACATGATGAAAACCTGCTCCAGAGCGATCTGGACCTCAGACTGGGGCAAAGGTTCGTCTTCCAACAGGACATCGACCCGAAGCACACAGCCAAAATAACAAAGGAGTGGCTATGGGACAACTCTGTGAATGTCCTTGAGTAGCCCAGCCAGAGCCCAGACTTGAACCGATTGAACATCTCTGGAGAGATCTGAAAATGGCTGTGCACCAACACTTCCCATCCAACCTGATGGAGCTCGAGAGGTCCTGCAAAGAAGAATGGGAGAAACTGCTCAAAAATAGGTGTGCCAAGCTTGTAGTAACATACACAAAAAGACTTGAGGCTGTAATTGGTGCCAAATGTGTTTCAACAAAGTATTGAGCAAAGGCTGTGAATACTTATGTCAAATTTACAAGCTGTACACTCACTACTTTACATTGTAGCAAAGAGTCATTTCTTCAGTGCTGTCACATGAAAACATATAATCAAATATTTACAAAAATGTGTGTGTGTGTGTGTATATATATATATATATATATATATTTATATTAGGGCTGTCAATCGCTAAACAATTGTAATCAATTTATTTACATGGTGTCCCGATTAATTAATCGCATATACAGTAATTCATATAACAATAATTCAATATATAATGATGAAATAATTATACATATATATATATATATATATATAGATAATTAAAATGCATTGCATTCTTGTGGCAGAAGAGTTGATCATTGATAAGACAATACAAAAAGTGGCTTTAGAATACTATTGTTTACAACCATATTATTGAACATAAGTCAATCATTGGCATACAGTTCACAGCAATCCATTTCACAAGTGAATTTGTCAATCAGTTTTATTATGAGGACTTGTTTAAGGACCCATCACTTTACATCTGCGTCAGATATGCTTGTGTAGCATCTCGGGTGCGTTGCATCATAAACAAACTTTTTAGGTCACTGTGTCAAGTTAAATATAGTTTAATACTCAATCTTTAAACACATCTTGAGATCACTTAGTTCGGATTTGCGCTCAAAGTGTTTTGTATGCAAGAACGTAACGCATGTCTGTGTTTTTGCTGCTGAAGGTTGTTTTCTTCACTGTATAAACTGCACGTTTTCATACAGCTGAAGATTCACTTACTGCCCTATGGAGTAAACAGGTGGTACTACAAGCTTACAGTTCTCAGGAATCTTCCTTATAGGGGGAATGTGATTAATTGCGTACAAATTTTTAATGCGTTATTTTTATAAAATTTAAATCACACTGAATTAACGCGTTAAAACGACAGCCCTAATATATATATAATTCCGTTATACATTTCATTACCTAATAAGGACAGTTTAATTTATTTCATAACTCACATATTTCAAGACCCTAAATTCCCTCCTAAATTGAACATGCGTGCAAATTACCCTACATATAATGGTGGTAAAATGTGTGCAAAAATATTCATTTTAACTGACCCTGTCCACATCTCTAAATTATATACATACACACATACATACATATATATATACACACATACATACATATACATATACATACATATATACATATATATATATATAATACCCTACATTTAGTTTTTACTTTTAATCGAGTTAACAGATTCTTTTTTTTTTAACAGTTTAGCTTTTGTAAAGAACCCTTCAAACCAAATTGCTGACAAATGGTCATTTCACATCAAAAGCAACAAGTGCTAGTCCTCAGCAAATTTGTGCCGGTAGGTGGTGCAGCGCTAAAGTAAAATGTGGAAATACTGTGGAAAACTGAAAAACTGTGGAATTACTTGTGTTTTGTAATGCTTTTTCTTTTCATTAATTCTGATTCTTCAACCGTATGCCAGTTGATAAAACAGTTTGATTAGCGTTTGGTGTATGCTTATGCGTACTGCATCAAACAAAGCTTACATTTTATTGGCCTGTACTCCAGCTTTTCATCGTAAAATAAATCTCACTTTCGTCCTGGTGTGAAATGCTCCACAGGAATCCACTGTTTCCATTCAAAGTCTTCATTGCTGCAAATAACTGTGCTGGAAAATTGTGTTTGGTGTGAAACTGAACACTGACTTGTTTATCATTGCAAACCGCATTACCAGCAAATGCACAGACATGTCATTCCAAGATTATTAAGAGTTATACAAAAGTTGTTTTAAAGATTCTTTTTGAAAGCCACCGCTGGCTCATCCATTCACGGATATGCAAATAAATGCTAATACATGCCAATTCAGATTTTTCTCCTCCAGCTCATACATACACTCACCTAAAGGATTATTAGGAACACCTGTTCAATTTCTCATTAATGCAATTATCTAATCAACCAATCACATGGCAGTTGCTTCAATGCATTTAGGGGTGTGGTCCTGGTCAAGACAATCTCCTGAACTCCAAACTGAATGTCAGAATGGGAAAGAAAGGTGATTTAAGCCATTTTGAGCGTGGCATGGTTGTTGGTGCCAGACGGGCCGGTCTGAGTATTTCACAATCTGCTCAGTTATTGGGATTTTCACGCACAACCATTTCTAGGGTTTACAAAGAATGGTGTGAAAAGTGAAAAACATCCAGTATGCGGCAGTCCTGTGGGCGAAAATGCCTTGTTGATGCTAGAGGTCAGAGGAGAATGGGGCCGACTGATTCAAGCTGATAGAAGAGCAACTTTGCCTGAAATAACCACTCGTTACAACCGAGGTATGCAGCAAAGCATTTGAGAAGCCACAACACGCACAACCTTGAGGCGGATGGGCTACAACAGCAGAAGACCCCACCGGGTACCACTCATCTCCACTACAAATAGGAAAAAGAGGCTACAATTTGCAAGAGCTCACCAAAATTGGACAGTTGAAGACTGGAAAAATGTTGCCTGGTCTGATGAGTCTCGATTTCTGTTGAGACATTCAGATGGTAGAGTCAGAATTTGGCGTAAACAGAATGAGAACATGGATCCATCCTCTGATGGCTACTTCCAGCAGGATAATGCACCAAAGCTCGAATCATTTCAAATTGGTTTCTTGAACATGACAATGAGTTCACTGTACTAAAATGGCCCCCACAGTCACCGGATCTCAACCCAATAGAGCATCCACAAATCTCCATCAACTGCAAGATGCTATCCTATCAATATGGGCCAACATTTCTAAAGAATGCTTTCAGCACCTTGTTGAATCAATGCCACGTAGAATTAAGGCAGTTCTGAAGGCGAAAGGGGGTCAAACACAGTATTAGTATGGTGTTCCTAATAATCCTTTAGGTGAGTGTATGTCATGAATATGCCCAAAACTGATTTTGTCCTTAATTGACTGGCATTGTAAAAATATGCACATGCCAATAGCAGTCACAGTTCTTTTCAGGATGTGAAATTCCTCAATCATATATATGAAGAAAACATGGTTGTTTTAAGATCTGTGGACAATATGTCAGCCAACAAAATTCAGATATTAATAATCAACTCTCAGTTCAAGAGTTGGCAACACCCCACACAAACAACAAAGATATAATTTACTCAAATGAAATTCAACAGTCTCTCTCTCTCGCTCTCTCTCTCACACACACACACACACACACACACTTTAGGATAAATTAGAGTCATTTGGAAAATGTTGTATTCTTTCAGTAAATATTGAAAAATACGTTTGTTTAGATACAAATTTTGAACATTGATTAATAATATAATGTTTCTGGAAATACCCAATGCATTGTGGTAATGAACATGCTTAAAGATAATTCATACTAAAAAATTAACTGTACTAAATGTACTGTAAATAACTTTGAGGCCATTTTAATTTTTCATCCTGATCTTGTGAAAATTGTTACCTTGACAATTTTTGCAAAATAAAATTACCTGCTTTATTACTTGTTTTGCTGCAGTTTCCCAGTGAAATGTCAAGCAGGGGGTGCTAAAAGCAAGGGAAATTATTTAAAAATCAGATGAGGTTTAAATGTTTCATGGAGGTTTAGTGAGTAAAACATACCTCCTTAACCTAAAACATTAACCTAACCAATAGTGATATAAAACCAAATAAGAGGTAAACAAAACAGACATCCTCACCCTTAACCAAATGCCTAAACCTCACCGTTAAGTTTTTCAAATGATGCATTATAGTAAGTGTTTCGATATCATAACATAGCAATGTGCGCCTAAGTGCAAAAAGATTTGTGTTTATAAAAGACATAATCAGCTGTTGTACTCATGCCTTGTGTGAAAGTTAATAAAACGCAGTTGTTGTAGCACCTCTAGTGTTAATTTCACCAGAAAACTCAGAAATGTAGAATTTGCCAAAAAACTCAGTTTGCAAAAATGTGGTTAGAGACAAGGTTGGAATTTCTTTTAATGTCATTCGATTTTTACTTCCTCATATTCTTATTCTAATAATATTTTTACCATATTTTAACGACATTCTCTACAATTCTGAATGATGCACAACCCTGATGTCAGTACTAATGTTTATTTGTATTCGTTTTCAGGAAGTGATCAGAAATCTGGTAAAAACATATGTAGCAGCCATGATCCGCAGCGCCAAAACAGATGAAGGGTTGGTGGAAGAGAACTTCAACGTGTGAAGCCTTTAGAGAAAAATAGTTAATTTCAGGCTATATAATAAATGGTGTATAGACATTACATAAAATTAATTGTACATCAATCTTATAGAATAACCAGATCTTGAATAAACATAAGCAAGACTAATAAGGCAACATGTCACTTGGTGCATTGTGTTGGTGATATTACTGTAGGTAAGGGCCCGGGGGTGGCTATAACTATAACGGTTGCAGATATAACGGCAATAAATTATAATTTTCTTTTTATAAATTACATTTACTATTAACACTAAAGCCGAATTTATGGATGTTTTTGCATTTTACATAAACATTTTTTTTTTTTTTCTTCCAAGCAAAACAAATTACAATCACACACTCACACACACACACACACCCCTAACTGGACACTCTGTCAAATGTAGTTGAACATAGCTGATGTGGTTTCTCTTTTAGGGGATGCCTAAAGTTTGTTCCCCAACAATCACCTTGAGAGCAAAAGTCAAAGCAAATATAACTCCGAAGACTAACGCTAGTTGAGAAAGTTTTAGAATTACTTATTGTTGATCCAACTTTGTTTGTTTTGCAAAATAATGCAATGAAATTCATAAAAATATAAGTGTTACTTGAGTGTCCGAAAGAGCCCAAATACTAAATAGCCTTTTCAATCAGATGAATTTTAACAAAAGCTGCCAAACCAATCAATCCAATATGTCTCCAGAAGTACTGCTCTTACATTGCCATTCTCCAAATCTCAGGTCTCTAAACCTACTCAAATAAGTCATAATGCTGGAATGTTTCCTGTAATTGGGTGATGTGCGCATTGTTAATATAAATCTATTCCTCTCCGATGCATTCAGGAACTGAAGCAAGACATTTCCAGCTTCCGCTATGAGGTTCTCGATCTGTTGGACAACCGCAAACCACCGCGTCGCACTTACTCTTCCAGCAGCGAAGCCACTCAACAGGATGAACCAGTTGAGCCTGAGGAAGAGGGCAGCAGGGGCAATGGAGGAGACTCATCCAGATCCAAAAAGTCTACCTCCTTCACCCAGTCTTACAGGAGAAGCCGGTCCCAGTTCAGTGTATCTGCCCTATTCAAATCCAAGTCGGGCATGACAGGACCAGGAAGAGTAGAAAAAAATGGCTTTAGGAAGAACATATCACACCCCTCTTCCATTGTGAGGACAAGCAACTGCACCAAGAACAACTACACAAGGGTTGGAATTGTTGATGTTGCATATGAATGGACACATGCCGGATCCATGGTCCGAGAATCCTGGACTTCAGCAATATGCTTACAGCATCTCAGATATGGTACCACAAATGCCCTGGCACAACCCCCAAGCATGGTCAAAGGTAACACAAAGCGAGATGCCTATGTCCACACTTGGATTAGGACCAACTCAGACTGAGCAGAACCCAATGCAGTCCACATCTCAGCAGGCAAACGGCAGGAACAGCCTCCTCCTCAGGCCGCCCGACCATTCGCTGCTGCTGCTACACTGTGCTTCCAGTCTGACTGTCTCTAGCTCACGGCTCCTGACCTCCAGCGATGATCTGTGCAAGGGCTGAATGGGGCCTTGTGACAATTTAGGCTCCTCTAGCTGGGAACAAGACAAGTCTGTTACAACGCAGCTGTAGAGGTAGACACTGGTTGCTGAAACAAAAGACACTAAAGCACCACTAAAGACACTTGTGAGACACAATTTAACAATTTTTCAAACAGTACGATTAAACTTTGCAAGAGTTGGCTGACTCTCTGATTGTGCTGTTGTTTTTTGTTCCGTATGAGAAATATCAAACAGCAAATGTTCCAAATGCAAAATGAAACAGATTTACCCGGATCAGTCAGTTCTGCTCAATGGACAGATCAGTGCAGAGACGCAGTGTTGCCAAATAGGTTCAAAGGAAAGTAGCTAAAACCTGCTAGAAAATTGGCTAAATGCTGCTAGATGACATATGCCAATTAAAATATTTGTGCCATCACCGCGTCTCTTGCATTTTTGCACTTTGCATAGTGTCCACCCATTACATGGGTTTGCTTCTCTGTGCTCGTACATACGTTAAATCCCTATATCTATCTATCACTCACTCAGAAAATTAGAAGCGACAGTAACTTTATCTAACTTTATCTAGCCATAAGCCACAGTGCATATTTACAAAAAAAAGAGCTCATTTACAAAAATAATATGTGCATATTTACTCCGATGCTACCACTCTTAAAATGTTAGTCTGGAGCCATGTAAATGGACAATAAAAATAATTAATTTGCAAGAACAAATCTAAAAATAAGAAAAGATGCAAATTTGTTATTTTATTCATTACCCATTTAGCATGCTTGCCAAATGTGATCTCATGACCATACCTACCTGTCTTTTGTTTTTTGCATAGCTGAATTTCAAGGCGCAACTAAAATGGACAGAAAACATGGAAGTTCTTGAGAAGAAAAACTATCAACGATGGTTATGTGGGACAGAGGTGAGCCATGGGATTTTATTAATTGTAAAAAGTGTGCCATGGCAGAAAAAAAGTTTGGGAAACACTGGTATGACTAAAGCCATACCTTTTATTGCATTGCATAATCGACTACATTTACAAGCTTATTCGAGTGGGATCAAATTGCACAGTAACTCGACTAATAGAGAGCTGTGCTTGCGATACAAAGGACCAGGGTCCTGAGAGTACACGACTCGACACGAGTTTAAATTGCCATATCTGGTTGCTTCAGCAATTGCATTTCTCTTCTCGCATTTGTTTTTTATAATACTATCAGTTAGGTTTAAGGGTTAGGGTAGGGAGGTCGGCTTTGTTGCTTTAAAACTTGGAGCATTAACCTTACATTTTCTTTTTTTTTTTTTTAATTAAAAAAAAAAAAAACTGTTTGAGAGAAAAATGTAAAGTAAATAAGACTTAAATTTCAGTGTGATCCTTACATGAATATGGACCACTTTTATGATGCTTTTGCATCCTTGAAGCCTGAAAGCTTTAGTTCAGATTAATTGTAATTGCATGCCAAAAAAAAAAACAACCAGCACAATTAATCAAAATGTTTCATCTGGTGTTCCACAGAAGAAAGTAATACAAGTTTAGAAGAAAATGAGGGCAAGTAAATACCAAAATTTTCATTTTTGGGTGAACTATCGCTAAAGCAAGGGTATCAAGATATGGTGGAACCCAATGGGGAGTTCACACTGCCTGTGATTTAAAGTAACAGGGCTTTGTGATGAGGCAACAAATCATTGCCAAAACAGCAAAGCTGAGGTGTTCAACAGTATGCAAATGAGCAACACAGCAACGCGATGTGGCAACAACCAATAGAAGTGTAGACAGTGAAGCACATGCGATACACTGCCTGATCTATACTGCAGTCCAGTAGGAACCAGCAATTATCAGTGACTTTGTGACCTCCACCGAGTTAATTCTTGCTAGTGTGAACACATCTGAAGTGGTTGCATTAATGCAGTTTCATGGCATTCAAAAGGTCAATTACACATTCATTCATTTATTCAGCATGCAATTACATGCAACCAGCAAATACATATCTGGCATTTTTTCCATTTACTTTGCAAGTGCAGTCTCAACACACTGGAAATTTGCATATTAGTTCAACCAAAAATGAAAATGCCATCTATTACTCACCTTAATGCCATCACCCCCTCCACGTAAGTGAATGGTGACCAAGACTTTCAGCCTAACATCTTTAACTTTTCACAGAAGTCATTCAGGTTAGGAAAAACATGAGGGTGAGTAAATGTTGCAAGGAATTTTAAATTTGTGTACACTACACCTTGAAGGTTGTTTCAGGGGTATAGGTGTGCATTTGTAATGTTGATGCTCCAATATCTTTAATTTTTGTACTTAATGCAAAGCAAATCATTGGACATCTTAAAGGTGTCAACTTGATTAAGGTCATCACTAAGGTGAAAGTGCAGACAGAAATTAAAGTTTTTTTTTTTTTTTTTTTTGAGCTCAGGAGTGAATAAAACTTCTATCAAGGTGCATGGTGAAACCATCTTTACAACCCCCACCCAAGGAAGTCATATTAGGAGCTCCGAAGTGGAGGTAATACAAGAGAGTATGGACATTTTCAAAATAATGTCTGATATGGCTACAGTACATAACAGAAGTGTTTACAGAGACATGCGCTTAATTTCTGTTAGGTAACTGTGGTCAGTTGTCACAATGGCAATCATGCTTTGTTACATCGCTGTAGCAGAAGATAACGGTACATGGATGAGGACCTTAAGATGTATGCATCTTTGTTATTCACTTGCATTTAAAAGCTAATAATATTAAAGCATACACATTTTAATAAAAGGTCACAGTGGTTGGAACTGAAGCTTAATAGTTCACACATCTAACAGATTGGCAAATTATTTTACTGCCAACTTGAAAATTTGTTGTGAAAAATCTGTGAAAACTATTCTTCAAATTGCGTGTTGGCTCCTAAACTCCAATCAAGTCTGATCTGGTATTTAGAGTGGAGATTTACCATTGGAAGCTACTTGATTGTAGTTGATGCTGGACCCATTTACATCAGATCCATGACATAATAAATATTTTGGGGGATTTACGACCACATTTCAGTTTCATAATATTAATGCGATCAATTAATAGTGCTAGAATACGTTCTAAACTTTCTTTTTAAAAATGCAAGAACTTTTGTTAACAAATTATTTTTCTATATTATTTTTCTGATATGAAGGCAAGTTTTTATTACACATCATGAGAACTCAAAGCAAAGATTTTTTATACCTTGATTTAAGATACAAGCTTTTGTAACTTTATTGTATTCCTTTTGTTTGTGGTCACACTAAGAAAAAAAAAAAGAAAAAAATTATGCGTAATGTTGCTGCAATATCACTAACAGTTTGGGTACATTAATATAAGTTACCATTAGTTATGTTATCTAACAATGATTGCTTTGTGTTTTATGTCTACATGATAATACATGTTAACAATGTAAAAATATTTTTTTTTTACATTAGTGCATTGAACAAACCAATTAACCAAGATCAATAAATGCTATAAAAACTATGTTCATTGTGAATTATACCTCATGCATTAACTTGTTCATTTTGTCACTAGCAATTACATACTTTTGCAAATCTTTCACAACACTATACAGAAAGTAGTAACTTTTATATCTAGCTTGACTTTCCAGGGTATTCAAGTTCTATAGCAAAAATATTAAACCCATGTTTATTCTATGATCATGTCCAAAAGGTTTCCCACATTCTGCTTTACATCCAAATATATAATATTGCCCAAAGATGTGGTGTAAGTTTTTTTTTTTTTACCTTTAAAATTATTCTGGAAACAAACTTAATTTGGTTCTTTTTTTTATTTGTGCAGATATTATAGGTGTTTTTTTATTTATTTTTTTACATAGAAAAAACAACAGACAATGGTTTTCTAAGGCTTGAACTCCTGGTGTGTTGCTAAACTACTACATTCTTGAAGCGTGCAAACATACATTTGTAAAAACAAATGAGAAGGGAATGCCAATTACATTTAGAACCCAGTCACCTTTTAAAATCCGCAAATAATGGGGAAGAATCCAATATATGCTGGTTAAATGTTAGAATGAAATGAGGTTTGTTTGGAAGACGACATGCTGGGTGTTAACGCACATCTACTCGGTCTTGCCACTAGAACTTTGGTTTATGTAATGAGTAACACTGCAGGATCCCTAAATAACCATTTTAATGTGAAAACAATACAAATCTAACAACTGAACAACATAAACTAGAACTTTTTTGCTGGTAAACAAGAATTAGACAAACTGTGAGTGCTGCAGGTGCGTGGGGGTGCTGATGTAGTTGACGGGGGTGTGAGAGGAGGATGGGCAATAGGTAGCGTGATGGACGCGAGGATGCTGCCCGACACCGGGGGTCCAGGGTGTGAGGTAGTGGTATGTTGTGGAGAGCACGGGAACATAGGGCTCATAGGTGGGGTGTACAGGTGGCTGGCCACACTGCTCCTGTACCAGGGGGTAGTACACTGTGCCGGGGACCACCGTGGGAGGGGGCTCCATAGCCAGAGTGGTGCCTGAGGAGAGGAGGGTACGAAGGTGAGAGAGTACAGTGCAGGAAAGAGTAGACTTTGACAAGCTTAAGCATGTGCCAGTAGAGGGTGTGGAGGTTTTTGGTGGGGACAGCAGAGAAGGGATGCTGACCATTGCTGTGCATATCTCCTTGTGGATGGGGACACACGCGGACCGGCTCAGGGTAGGCCTGGGGTACGGTGTGATCAGCAGCAGAAGCAGTGCCCTGGTATGCCTGGAACTGAGACTCTGCAGCTGACTGTGGGTAAACCTGCTGCATGTGCACCACAGAGTGCCAGTAACTCTGCTGATACCACTGCAAGAAAGTAGAAAAGCACCCTGTAATATTACATAGAACATGCCTTATGATTACACAAGCAAGCAAACAGCTAGTGAGAGATTATCTAGAATCAGCTGGGTAAGGTTGGACCAGCCGTTTGCAAGTCCTTACATACAATGGGATATAAAGCTCACGCTAGTGGCTTACCAACCACTAGTTAGTTTGTAACTAGTGTTTAGTAACATGTAATTTGGATTAATTTATCAGAATCCAAAAACCTAATACTTGAACTATTATGCTCATTTTAACATTTATTGTTACCCAATTAGAAGACTACATTAACCAATTACATGATTGCAATTTTGATTACATTTCAAATCTGCCAACAGCAATAACTAGAGCATAATTCACTGATTAACATTAAACCGTAATGCCTGATGAAAGTTGCATGAAATCATTTTTTATTTTATTGTAAGCAGTGTGCTGAACTTTCTTGTTTATTACTAATGCTTAAATGATAGGAGTGTTAAATTAATCCATTTAAAATTAGATCTATCAAAACATGTAATGAGTAATGAAATTAGATTAAAGTGTAATTAAAAATGTTACATTACTAATAACATTAGCGGTGCAATTTGTAATCTGTATCGGTTTATATTTCATATATTGTTATATTACAATTTTTTCCTTGCTAATTTTGGGTATTGGTTTAACAATAAACTGCATCTAGGATTTTTATTTATTTAGGACTCTGTCTGTGCCAGTCATGGTAAGGAAAGAATAATTTATTTTTTTAAACTATTGGCCGATTAATTTTTTTTGCTTATCCCACCACCATAGTTATTGGTATCTGCAAAATCAACTCTAAAGCATAGTACATTTAAAAATATATATTTGATTCAAAATCAAGGATCCCCGTTGAGGCCATGTTATTTTCACTATAAATGTTACCGCTTGGCTATGTGATTTGAAAATACATAGAAAATTGTATTGCTATAATGCAGCTGTATTTGTCGTTGAATCCCAATGATCCTTACATTTTCAAGCGCGTATTTAATATGTATAAAAACAATTGGATGAGTTGTAATTTCTGTTAAATACTTATAAAAGACAAGTTGTAATAACCAGTCCTGATTTAATAATAAAAAAGTCATATTGAGTAAGGACTTGGACAGGTGGTCCCAAATATTCAGCCGGTGGTGAGAAATTTGGACATCTATTTTGATACAAATTTCAGTTTTGACCATCACATCAGGCAGTTAGTTCAGCCTTGTTTTTATCAGTCAAGGATCACTTCCAAGGTTAGACATGTCTTGAGTTTAAGGGATACAGAGAAGCTTATGCATGCTTTTTAGTTTCATCAAGAATATTGGGTAACATTACAATAACGTTCCATTTGTTAACATTGCGCACAATGAATGGTTGTATTTTTATTAACATTATCGAAGGAACAAATTCTGTAAAAAAAAAAAAAACACATTAATGCATTAGGTATCATGAAATAACAATGAATAACGTTAACAAATGGAAACTTATAGTAAAAGTTTCTTGTAATACCCTGTTTACACCTTAAATCAAAGCACGTGTCAAAAGTCTAGTTGCAGCAATTTGCACTGACTTAAGCCAAGAATTAGGTCTTCAAATCATACTCCAGCTTTAGCTTCTTGGCATTGGTTACCAAGTCACTTTAGGATTAAGTCTTTATTAATGATATCGCAAATTCCAACTTTTTTGTACCAACTTATAAATCAAAGCGGAAAAGCAATAAACCTGAGAAAAAAAGTGATCAGAGTTTGGTCTTCTGACAGTATTGAGGAACTTAAAGCATACTTTGTACTGTGTGGGAAGAGTTTTATCATGGCTCCTTTAATGAAATATCAACAGTAATAATAGACAACATAGATTTTTGTGTGCAGTCAGTGATACCAACAGAGATAAAAATGTATCAAAATAATAAGATGTATATAACTAAAGACGTTAAGCAATCATACAAGACCAGTATGGGATACCATGAAGGGGATGACTGGCTAACTCGCTCATATTATCTACTAATGATTTATGTGTTGACAATCCAATCAACTGAATAAATTCTTCAGGTTTGAGTGAGCTCACCTTTCCTTTTTACCCTTTATACAGATGATTGTAAAACTGATATTGTAAATACATATATATTGAAGTCCTCATATGATACTGTGCTGTTGTCTTTATTGGGGATTGAAGATGATTCCAGTATGAATCAAGGTTGTACGGATAGATTAGTGGAATTTACTTGATATAAATGGGAAAACAAAGGAAATAATTTTTGGTCTTCCAGAGTATAGGTATCAAACACAAGTGACTATACATAATAAAGATTGAACAAGTGCGCACATATAGATTATGTTTGTTGTAAGGTACAACAATGTATTTATTTTCTTAAGAAACTAAAGGTCCTTTGGAACAAACAAACAGATCTTGCTATTGTTCTTTCAATCTGTAATACAGTGTTGTACAATATGTGTATGGTATAGTGGTCTCTCTGTTAACTCTTTCCCCGCCAGCGTTTTTAAAAAAAGTTGCCAGCCACCGCCAGGGTTTTTGACGATTTTCGCTAAACTTTAATGGCCCGCAGAATATTTTCTTCCATGAATATATGATGTTGTTATATATCAAAATAAAGATCTGAGCCTCTGCTTTTAGTCAAAAAAAGATTTTATTTTATCTTCATTTGTTCTTTTTTTATTGCCACATGAACAGAGGTAGGTTTTGTCAAAAACAAAATTTCGGACAAAAAGCTGAGAAAAAGGCATTTTTATCAAACAAGTGCTTTAGTATTAGTATGGTGTTCCACTTCACGTTTGAGACGATCGCAGTCTGTTTCTTTGATCAAAGAGTTGCGTACTCTTTCAAAACATGCGCGCGGGTCTTCCTTACCGTATACCACCTAAAACACGGATACTCGTAAAATTCCGTGTTTGGCGGGGAAAGAGTTAAAGAACAAAGAGAGAGATCAATCCAAGATTGTGGGCCAAATGCTTGAGCTAAGTTTTCATGAGTTGTATATGAAAGAAGTGTAGTCCCTGACAGGTAAAATTATGTCGGACCCTTCTAATATTTTGTATGAGGAATATCTACTTTTGACATCAAACAGAAGACTTGAGTAGCATATGCCAGAATGAACAGATTACAGAAATTTTTGTTCAGCAGTCTGTAAAATAAATCAGAATTGGGGGTCCAAGTAGGCCTCAGGGTGCTGAAAAATAGAAAGGACTAAACCATTACACTGCAGCTGGTTGTGCATTTACATGTATGTGGGTTTTGTTTTAAGTGGTTTTTATTGTATTGTGCTTTCTAATTTGATGTGGATGTGTATTGATGGGAGACAGTAAATGCTGTGGGATGCAAGACAAGTTTTGGAAGATATTCCAAAAATAAAGTGAAACTGGTGCTAAAACATGTCTTAAAAGTTCTGCTAAATACTCTGAATATAAATAATTACCTTACAAAAAGATTAGACATCCAAGATCTCCTCATGAACTAATGGTTGTTCCAAGATTCAGATTCAAAACTAAAGGTGATAGAGGTTTTATAGTGAAAGCCCCACAATTATGGAACAGCATGACCTGGGTTGTTAGATCTACTGAGTTTAAACTCATTTGTATAGACCTGCTTTTATTACTATGTGAATATGTTGTGCCTTACGGAGTGTATTTTACATTTTATGAAGCACTTTGTGCCAAATTGCTTAAAGGTGCTATAAAGTTCTTATTTCTGGTCAGGGTTTTATAAATATTTAGCTCATACAGAAGTTATCAATATAACTTACCTGAACCCCCAAATTGTAGTAGTACTGGAGCACTTTACAATCTGAGAAAAAACATTGAAATTAAATATTAGACAAATATTTAGTATATAACTAGTCAAATAGTAGGAGGGTTCATCTGACCTCTTGGAAGGTCGCTGCCATTGGGGTCATAAGAGTAGGGCGGAGGTGGTGCCATGGCAACTGGTTCTCCCAGCTCATTCACAAACCACGGAACTGCTAAGGGAAAATGGCATAAAATGTAACTGGATTAAATGTATGTGGTTTGGATCACATATACCGATCACATATACCGATGTAATCAGCTAACTCAAGCTCTGATTCATACTGCAAAGATTTTAGTCCATTTCATAGAACAGCAGGCAAAAATTCCTATTGCATAGAAAACTAACAGCACACCCACTGTATTAATAAAAGCGCATAATTTTTATATAATTCACATCTATAGCAAAAAAGAGTGCAGGATGAGTTACACACTAGTTTGATACTTAAGGGTTTGTTCAAACCCCTAACCAGAGTATGAGCAATAGAAAAAGTGATGCGTGCCTTAGATTCTTAACGGTCTAATGTTAATAGCCGCATGTATATTTCAGATTAAACTGTATACCAGGTCTTCCCAGAAAATTCTGTGATGGAGGCTGTCCAGGTGTGAGGATGTTGTTGTTCTGGAGGGGATTTGGAGGGGTCTGAGAGCTTCCAGAGGATGAAGAGGAGGAGTTTGAGGTGAAGATTGCTGCCGGGGCTGAGTTAATTGGCTGAGAGGAAGAGATGACAGATGACTTCACAACCACCTGAGAGGATGATGGAGTTACACACATCCCATCGGTTTGTTTAGAGAGGCTGAGGAACACAATGTTATGATGACTGAAACTGTGGGTTTGTGATAAAGTATACTTGCCTGTTGAGAGTAACTGTAGGTAGCGACACCCTCTTGTGGCGACCCAGCACGAGAACTGCCTTCTTGAATGGTCTACAAGATACATTATACGGTTATGCTGATAATTTTACAAATAACTTTCTCATTTAGCACTAAAACTAAATGCAATTTGACATTAAATAGTTATACAAATTTACAAAATTGTTCAACTGTCCCCTTTTCAACATTCTAAAACACTGGGGAAAGAAGTAATTGGTTTAGTAGAGATTGTGTTGCACTCCAGGTTTTCCCTGCGGAACTCATGCCAGCCACAGTATCAGCATTTTGATGGACATATTTGACAAATTAAGAAGTCTAGAAGACAGTACCAGATTGGTGGTAGATTCAGCTGCTGCAGCATACACAGATGGACTCTGAAATCCTGCCTCTGCAATACAAAAATATGATTCTTTTTAAGAACGGTGCACACTGTATATTTCAGCATTATGTACCTGTCATGATATCCTTTGCAGCCATTAATGAACTTACCTGAGGCAGAGTAGAGGTACTCCTCTGCGTATTCACCTAAGCAGAACAAACAGATCAAATTAAAATCCATCCATTATAACACATATGGTCCATCTTAACCTAGTGAGCTGCTCAAAACAAACTCTTTGATGTGAGGCACAACGGTAAAAATAAGAAAAGGAGCCATCTTTTTAACTATTTCAGCTATGTCAAGCACATTTCAAAAATGTAAAGGCCAAATAAAAGGCATGTTTTCCACAGTTTTCACTAAATGAACACAAGAATGACATTTAGAATGATACCAATAAAACAATATAGTAATTAGGGCTGTTGATTTAACATGAATTTAATGCAAATTATTATACATTTAAAAAAATAAAATGCAATTAATTATGCCCGCTAAAAGTGAATATGTAGCCTTTTACAGATGGCATGCTTTTGCACATCAAAGACAGCTAGGCAGACCACAATTGAATGCAAGGGATCATTTTCTAGTTTCAAATCTACTTTTAACCCAACATAGCATTGTACAAATGTGCATTATATATATATATATGGCATGAGACGCTGAAATATGACATAACCAAAGTGAGTATGAAGCATGTGTACATGCTACATAAACATTTTAAAGTTTATGCATTTGAGCAGACAGAGCAAATTCTGTGATAGACTGTTGACCTCAAATGGATTAGTCTAGAGTACGCAAAAAATAGGCTTATGGAAAAAGGCCTAACTATACAGTATGGAAAAGATGCCCAAGATATGAAAATGAAACCATACATCATAAAGCAACTTGGTCCAATCAATGCTTATTCAAATTATGTATTCTATTATTGTGGCTGAAGATTATATAGGCCATTTATAAGTATATAATCTTCATTTGGGAGCTTTTCTCAGAAAATGACGTGATTAAATTGCCACATGCAATCTCTCTCTATATATATATATATATATATATATATATATATATATCTCCATCTCAGGTTAACAGCCCTAATAGGATTAAACCAAAATTACCACCGAATAATACAATTTAAAACAGTTTTGGGTCCTGGAGAAGTTGTGACATGCCTTGACAATTGTGCTTTTTTTCAGTTGCTTAACATTAAATGGCTAAAGTCTGATAACACTATTCAGCACAAACTGGGCTACAATAATATGTGTGCAACATGCATGTACAGGTTTGTATTTTTTTAGAAAATAATGTTTATGCATGAAAAGCAAAAAACAATTTTTAAGTCATTGAAATAAGGCCATATAACATACACTAAACATTTGTCCACAAGACTTGAGAACTGGATCTTGTAGCCTAGAGTTTTTGCTACAAAATGTGAAAACCATCCTGATCACTCATTCATACAAAAACTAATTAAACTTTTAAGACACTTTTAGTGTTAGAAAGTTCATAGGAGTGAATTACAATCAATATTCATGATAATTCACGCTTCTGAGGAGACAAAAGTCCCCTCCCCTGGGCCTATCACTGATGAATGTGACAGAAAGAGAATGAATGAGGAGACTTAATGATCAAAATCAAGTTAAATTAAAGTAATCTGATGATACATTTTCTTTACATAGACTTAATTTTATACCTACACTACCATATAAAAGTTTTAGAAGTCTCTTCTGCTCACCAAGACTGCATTTATTTGATCCAAAATACAGTAAAAACATGGTGTGCACTCTTTACAATTTAAAAGAACAGTTTTCTATTTGAATATATTGTAAACCGCAATGCGAGATCAAAGCTGAATTTTCAGCATCATTACTGCAGTCTTCAATGTCACATGATCCTTCAGAAATCATTATAAGATTGATTTTCTAATATGGGCATATTTAAAAGTGCATTTTACTCATTTACACCTGAACCCATATTTGCAAGCGCAAGCTTTGTTGATAATGGAGGTAGCATAAACACTAGATAAAATATATTCTAAACATTCATATCATATTACATATCATACAGCATACAATTTAAATACCTGCTATATCCGAAACCACATTTAAAAATTTAACTAAAACTTGCCTATTAGGACATATTTCAAATTTCAATACTCTGAATCCTGGCTGGCAATTCTGGAAACCATCCCACTAGTAAAATAGATTTATATAAAATACCATGCCAAATAAAGAAAACTAAATTACCTACTCCGAAATTGTATCCCTTCAAAATACAAACATTCCTCGGAGTCTTACTCTGAGTTTCCTCGCCTGTGTGTCGATACAAACGCGCAGAAAAGTGAATGACTTTGTTTTTAAGGCACAGTTGGGGGCGTTTACCATTTGCCTTTATTGTCTCAGCACATTAACGTATGAATGGTGCCCTCTACTGGTGGGTGTGATCACATTACCTACAATTAGATGAACCAGTAAAAACTGTACCTCGCTTAGTTTCATACAGATTACATTGCAGGAAAATATTGGTTTTAAATTGGAATTGTTTTAGTTAAAAGTAGAGATCTTAAGCTTTCTTTAGACAGGTTTCATGTTTGTGTGAGAAGTATTCACGGAGTTTGTTCATTTTTGTGACTCGTTTCAGAAATATGCTCGCGAACACAGACTGTTGAAAACTCACCCTTTTTTTATATATATATATAAAAAATAAAAAAAAAGCAGTTTTGAAATTTAAACAATTATACATAAAGCGAGCAACAGACTTGTCTATGAACTGGTTACAACGCTCAACCACCACAACAATATGGTTATATAGAAAATTATATTGAAATAGGAGTAAACATGATTAGGCTACATGCACTGCTATAACAGTTATTTGTGGCCTCTGTAATTGTAATCTGATTCAATTAATTGGGCAACACTAATGGATGCAACTTAAAACATTCTATAACAAATCAGATGCATATTTATAGCTTTAAAAAAATATTAGCGGTACCTTGGTCACCAGCAGTGCTCCTTTCATCAGGGTCCTCCTCTGATGAGGTCATGTGCTGTTTGCCTGATTGAGGGACTGGACTGGGGACCCTAGGCACCCAGTAAGCAGTGGCCCCTGGAACCATGGCACTGGTGACCGTTTGACCCTTCAGAACCAGACAGAAAAAAATATTAAGGTTATTTCAAGAAAGCCCAATCACATTCCCAGCAATTAATAAAGATTGGGTGTCTCACCGGTATTGGTGAGAAGGCACTTTCATCGGTCTCTTCAATCTCATAGAAGGTGATACTGCCCTCCACGTCCTGAGTTTCCTCTCCTGGCTCAGGAACACAGCTCAGACACTCTTTATTTAGAGTGTGCATCTGCCGTCGACGACTCCTACACATACACACAGCATTCATTTATACACAGATCAGAGTTTGTATTTATACAAAAACATCCTTTAAATTTAGGCAATACATTGCCATATTGATTTATTTTAGTTGATTGAACCTATGAATGAAATGGCATATATAAAGATTTTCAGAAATAAACATAAGTGAAAAACTAAACTCCATAAGGAAAAGTTCACCCAAAAATTAAAATTCAAGATTCATAGTGCCATCTAGAACCCTGTGCATGTAGTGAGCACTAGAAAGTGTAATCAAGTTTGAAATCATGATTGCCAAGGAGACTGCCGAAGTCAAGATTTAGTGAAAAAGGACTTATATGTTGGTCTGTTCTCATTCAAAATCAATTAGATCACTTAAGACAAGGATTCAACCAATACAGTTGAATGGATTACTTGTATGTGCTCTGTGGAGTTCTGGTCACGATTTACTTGCATTGTGAGGACCAACAGAGCAGAGATATTCTTCTAAACATCTTCATATATTCAGCAGAAGAAAGTCATGCACATCTGGGATGGAATGAGGGTGAGTAAATTATGAGAATTTTAATTTTTGAGGGAACATTTCCTTTAAATAACAGCATACAAGTACAGAAACTTGCCAAAAATGTTGTTGAGCATAGAACATTTAAGCAAACTGTACGCGTGTACAGCCATGGCCAAAAGTATTGACAGTGACATCAATTGTGTGTTTAGCAAAGTTTTCTGCTTCAGTTGTTGTGGTGTTGATTCAATTGGTTTCTAGATTATTGTGCAGAGTGATCAGATGCATTCAATTACAAAAACCCAAATTTTACAGTTTTTTTTGGTCCTGGAACAAAATGACCAGCCAACATAATTTCACGAATATCAGCAGCACCTGGGAAAGTATGAATGAGTACTAGTCAGGCGAAATCACCATTCGGATTGGATTGGAAGCACTTCCCTCCTTTTACAGCAAACGGTCTGCTCTTATAAACACTGTGTTCTTGTTAGCAATGGTTAGCTCTAAAGAAAGAATCGCTTTCCTTGCATGGGAGGCCATTTTGATGCAAAGAATATTGCACCTGAAAGAACCATTTACTGGATCATCAAGAACTTCAAGGAGAGAGGTTCAACTGCAGTGAAGGAGGCTTCAGGTCATCCCAGATTGTCAAGCAAGTACCAGGACAGTCAGGAGTCAGCTACAGAATCATGTCAACAGTGCAGAGCTTGCACAATATTGGAAGCAGTTTGGTGTGAGTGCATCTGCACACAGAATGAGGTGAAGACTTTTGGATAATGGCCTGGTGTCAAGATGGGCAACAAAGAAGCCACTTCTCTCCAAGAAAAACAAATCAAGGACAGACTGAAATTCTGCAGGAAGTACAAGGATTGGACAACAGAAGACTGGTGCAAATAATTTTTTTGATGAAGCCCCCTTCCGACTGTTTAGGACATCTGGAAAATTGACAGTCAGGAGAAGAAAAGGTGAACGCTTCCATGAGTCGTGTCATGAAAACAGTGAAGCATCCTGAGACCATCCATGTGTGGGGTTGCTTTTCATCCAAGGGAGTGGGCTCTCACAATTGCCCAAAAACTCATGAAAAAAAAGAATGGCATAAAAACATCCTGCAAGAGCAACTTCTCCAGGAGCAATTTGGTGATGATCAGTGCATTTTCCAGCATGGAGCACCATGTCACAAGGCTAGAGTGATAATGAAGTGGCTCGGAGCTCATTACATTGGAATTTTGGATCCATGGCCAGGCAACTCCCCGGATCTTAATCCCATAGAGAACCTGTGGTCAATCCTCAAAAGGCGAGTGGACAAACAGAAGCTCACAAATTGGGATCAAATCAGAGCACTAATAAGGCAAGAATGGATCACCATCGCCAGAGCAAATTGCAGGTTATGAAGAACAGTGGTCAACACTTTAAATATTGACTCTTTGCATAAATTGTGTGTTTTTGGCAATAAAAGTCTTGAAAACAATAAGAGTTTCATAAGTTTTACAGTATAACATAGAAATACGTGAAAGATTCTACAAATAATGAAGCAGCAAACACAAAATGTATGTCACTGCCAATACATTTGGCCACGGCTGTACATTACAGCTTCACGTAACATTATGTAGAACATCTATTATGACTAAGGTCTATAATCTACTTATTAAATGTGAATGTTTCCAGAAGTGTTCCCTACCGAGACCTGAATGAGTAGTTATCATAACTCTGGTAGCAGCGCTTGCCGGGACTGGGATAATAGGCCATCTCTGGTTCAAAAAGGTGGTGTCGGTTCAGGAATCGGGCCGAACTTCTGACAAGAACAGATGTGGCATAGCGAAGGGTCCACAAAAAAAATAAAAATGGGTACCAACTCAAATCTATTCAGGAGGACATTTTTAGCCAACTAACCATGACTACAAAAGGAAATCTCGTGTATGATGCCGTTGAGATTTTAAATGGTGTAATACTGCTTTAAGGACAGTAAAGTGATTTACATTTAACAGGGCTCCCACACATTTCGACCAATGAATTTATGACTTTCAGTTTGCGATTACTAGATAAAGATTTTTAAAAGCAATTTTCAAGAGACTCGTGTGTAAAAAAAAAAAAATCTAAACATTAAATATTTTTCCAGGCCTGGTTATCACAATTTAAAAGTTCCCTGATATCTCCAAGTTCCCCATGGCTGTGGGAACCCTGTTTATCAACTTCAAAAGAAAAAGTGTCTGTAACAAAGCATCTGCCTGACCTGGGTGGTCCGTACCCACGAGGATGTCTGTGCGGAGGGTGGGGCCTGTAGTGTTCATAGGCCAGACCGGCAGGAGGTAGAGCCGGGCCGTGCACTCCTGGAGAACGGATAGGGTGAATGTTTCCAGGCCCGGATTGCAGGCGGGGAGGTAAACCAGTCTGAGGACGACTGTAAGACACTGCCATCAATATCTCCTTACCACGAGGCTTCTTGAAGAACCTTCGCCTCCCACGCAGCTCTGGGTCTTTATAAGAGGAACACTTTAGTGACCCAGAATCATACAATCTGATCTGTTCAAGTGCCCTACAGACTATTAGTGATCCTCAATTTCCATGAAATCAGAAATAGAGTTGTTTAGTCCATGTCTAATAGCTTTGAGGCCACCTATATAAACGCAGCAAAAAAAAAAAGAAACGTCTACTCGCATTCAACTGCTTTTATTTTCAGCAAACTTAACATGTGTAAATATCTAAGAACATAAAGATTCAACAACTAAGATAAACTGAACAAGTAATCACAGACATGAGACTAACAGAAATGAAATAATGTGTCCCTAAGCAATTGGAGGGTGGCAAATCAAAAGTAACTGTCAGTATCCACCAAGGCACTTGCAAGTTCCCTGACATTTCTGCCAGGGGGGTTTAAGGCACTAGCCCTCACCCTCCGATCCAACAGGTCTCAGACGTGCTCAATGGGATTGAGATCCGGGCTCTTCGCTGACCATGGCAGAATACTGACATTCCTGTCTTGCAGGAAATCACGCACAGAACAAGCCGTATGGCTGGTGGCATTGTCATGCTGGAGGGTCACGTCAGGATGAGCCTACAGGAAGGGTACCACATGGAGGATGTCTTCCCTGTAACGCGCAGCGTTGAGATTGCCTGCAATGACAACAAGCTCAGTCCGATGATGCTGTGACAAACTGTCCCAGACCATGACAGACCCTCCACCTCCAAATCAATCCTGCTCCAGGTTACATGCCTCTGTGTAACACTTTTTCCTTCGATGATAAAACGCAAGTCCGGTCATCACCCCTGGTGAGACAAAACCGTAACACGTCAGTGAAGAGAACTTTTTGCCAGTCCTGTCTGATCAAGTGAAGCTGGCTTTGTGCCCATAGGCAACATCGATGCCAGTGATGTCTACTAAGGACCTGCCTACATGCCCTCAGTCAAGCCTCTCTCAGCCTATTGCGGACAGTCTGAGCACTGATGGAGGGATTGTGTGTTCCTGGTGCAACTCGGGCTGTTGTTGTTGCCATCCTGTACCTGTCCTGCAGGTGTGATATTCGGATGTGCAGGTGTTGTTACACGTGGTCTGCCACTGAGAGGACGATCAGCTGTCCTTCCGGTCTCCCTGTAGTGCTGACATAGGCATCTCACTGTACAGACAATGCAATGTATTGCCCTGGCCACATCTGCAGTCCTCATGCCTAAGGCACATTCATGCAGATGAGCAGGGACCATGGGCATCTTTCTTTTGGTGTTTTTCCAGTCAGTAGAAAAGTCTCTTTAGTGTCCTAAGATTATATGACCTTAATTGCCTACTGTCTGTAAGCTGTTAGTGTCTTACCGACTGTTCCACAGGTGCATGTTCATTGTTTATGGTTCATTGAACAAGCATGGAAACATGGTTTAAACCCTTTACCACAAAGATCTGTAAAGTTTTTGGGGGATTTTTACAAAATCTATAAAAAACATTGTCCTGAAAAAGGAACATTTCTTTTTTTGCTATGTTTTAGAGTACTCTGAAAAGTGAGCGCTGAATGGGTCCTAATGAAAGTACAGGGGAGAAGTGGCCCACCTAATTCTCCAGCGTACTGCTCTGGATGGTTGTAGGAGTTTCCCTTTCTGCTTGGCGTGATGTTCCAAGCTGGCACAGGATTCACTGGCTTCAGATTGGTCAAGGAAACCAGGTGCCTTGAGGAATGAAAAGATGACATTGAGTGATGCTCAGAGAGGTGTATGGAAGAGAAAGTGCAGACTCACTTTTCTCCAAGCTCTTCAATGAACACAGTCACAGCAGCGGTGTGAGTCCCTACTTCCTGTATGAAAGCATTGTAATACTTTCCCTTTGGATCTAAACGGACCTGGGAAACGAAACATGGAGATCATATGTAAGGGGAGGAAATACTACTAAAAAGCACTTCTGCAACTAATAGGGGTTTGCCATAATGAGATCACATTTTGGAACAGTGATGATACTTGAACCTGATGATGGATTTTGCCCCACCTGACATTTATCTCCCAAAAAATACTGCCTGCCAGCAAACACCATGTAATCAGTCTTCTGTAGCTCTAAAAAAGGATTGTCAAAAGGTACATGCTATTAGCAAAATGCAGACACTTTAACATAACTATGGACTCAAATGACAATTTCATTAAAGTAAAATGAGAACTAACTGCTATATTTTAAGCAAAATAATGAAAGCATGTTAGACTTGACATATGAAAAGCTGGTAAACACTTACCTACTGTCCATCATTAGGAGATACTTAAATTTTAACTTGCCTACAGGCATTCCCAAGGGCATTTTTGGTGAGCCACAAACAATCAAGAACATATCCAGGTCATATTTTACCCCAGAATTACAAGAAAAATGTGAGCAGTTACATTTTGAATTGAAAGAATATAGCTACCCCTCGAAGGGAAATAAACGATGACATTTTCTTTTTGTTGTTAAACTTCACCTGTCTGTTTAATCCTTTAATTGTTATGAGGAAAAAAAAAGGTGATGTTAGGCACTTTATTGCATACTTTTCTATACAATGCAAGTGAATTAAGACTGAGACTAACATTCTGCCCAACCTCTACTTTTGATTTACCCTGAAGTCTGTCTTCTGTGAACACAAGAGACATTTTGGGGTAAAGTAGATTTCTTTCTTTGTGATATTTCCCCAATTGTCATTACTGATGTGTGTGGGAATATATATATCCAGAGACCCATACATGACTTCTGTGTATTTTTCATTTCCTTTTTGATTTGTAACTAGTTTCTTCTAATAAACTTGACAATCAATATATATATATATATATATATATATATATATATATATATATATATATATATATATATATATATATATATATATATATATATATATATATATATATATATATATATATATATATATATATCTCCAGTATAGCAAAATCAAATAGTTTAGAGCAAATAGTTTTCCTAAAAATGGATGTCCTCATATGGGGACAGTGGGATCAAGTTGTGAAATTTAAAATTCCAAGCTATTCAAAATTAAGATATTATTATTTATTTTTTTATCATCAAATTGGTTGTTTCCAGGAGACGTTACAGATATTACAGCTGATATTATGTAAAGCTGCTTTGGAACAATGTTTATTGGGAAAAGCACAAATAAAATAACTACACACATAAAAATGATTTGGTGACTAGTTAATGTTTTTCTACTTTGGATACAAAATCTCAATGGTCAGTCTTTGCGCAGTCAGACAAACAAGGGATGGCCAGTGCCGAAGCATTTTACAAATCAGAAATAAATAATTCTGGTTCAAAAATAAAATCATACATTACAAATTCTGAATCCAAATACTGATTACCATTGTCTCAGGTCTGCAAACCATGTTGAGTGGTGCAAACATAATTTGCAGCCTGAAACTAAACTTTTGACCGGATGTTAGGAGAGAATGCACAAAGCTATAGGATGCACCCTGGCACCCCATTTAACCTCCAGTGTGCTAGCTGTCTGCACTGGTCTCAGAAAAGTTTGAAACGCACATTATTTTCATCCCAACTCCATATGAAGCCTCTGAGAATCAATGGGTTTATCCGAAAACTGAAAAATGTTTCTTACAATGTAATTATGCACAGTAAACATAGGCTTAATGGGAAAATAACACTATAGGGGTCATTGTGTTTAACAGCGTGCCATTTCGCAACAAATGCCATTTAAATTAGTTTTAGCCATATCGGATGAAATTTGAGACTAAGTTTTTACATTTGAAACCTGTTTGAATCAAAAGATTAATTAGGTTTCTTACCAGATGTAGTTTTTGTTGGCATTTCTCCTAAAGACAAACTTCTATGATTTATTTATTTTTTTGTCACATGACTCCGTGAGTCAAACGTTTAACTCTTACTGACAGCCCAGAGTGTTCTGAGCTGAGATCAGTTAGTTTAAATTAAAAGTATCCATCGTTTATGGCAAAGACAAAACCCAGAGGGACGAGGATATATAAATATATACACTCACCTAAAGGATTATTAGGAACACCTGTTCAATTTCTCATTAATGCAATTATCTAATCAACCAATCACATGGCAGTTGCTTCAATGCATTTAGGGGTGTGGTCCTGGTCAAGACAATCTCCTGAACTCCAAACTGAATGTTAGAATGGGAAAGAAAGGTGATTTAAGCAATTTTGAGCGTGGCATGGTTGTTGGTGCTAGACGGGCCGGTCTGAGTATTTCACAATCTGCTCAGTTATTGGGATTTTCACGCACAACCATTTCTAGGGTTTACAAAGAATGGTGTGAAAAGGGAAAAAACATCCAGTATGCGGCAGTCCTGTGGGCGAAAATGCCTTGTTGATGCTAGAGGTCAGAGGAGAATGGGCCGACTGATTCAAGCTGATAGAAGAGCAACTTTGCCTGAAATAACCACTCGTTACAACCAAGGTATGCAGCAAAGCATTTGCGAAGCCACAACACGCACAACCTTGAGGCGGATGGGCTACAACAGCAGAAGACCCCACCGGGTACCACTCATCTCCACTACAAATAGGAAAAAGAGGCTACAATTTGCAAGAGCTCACCAAAATTGGACAGTTAAAGACTGGAAAAATGTTAACTGGTCTGATGAGTCTCGATTTCTGTTGAGACATTCAGATGGTAGAGTCAGAATTTGGCGTAAACAGAATGAGAACATGGATCCATCATGCCTTGTTACCACTGTGCAGGCTGGTGGTGTAATGGTGTGGGGGATGTTTTCTTGGCACACTTTAGGCCCCTTAGTGCCAATTGGGCATCGTTTAAATGCCACGGCCTACCTGAGCATTGTTTCTGACCATGTCCATCCCTTTATGGCCACCATGTACCCATCCTCTGATGGCTACTTCCAGCAGGATAATGCACAATGTCACAAAGCTCGAATCATTTCAAATTGGTTTCTTGAACATGACAATGTTCACTGTACTAAAATGGCCCCCACAGTCACCAGATCTCAACCCAATAGAGCATCTTTGGGATGTGGTGGAACGGGAGCTTCATGCCCTGGATGTGCATCCCACAAATCTCCATCAACTGCAAGATGCTATCCTATCAATATGGGCCAACATTTCTAAAGAATGCTTTCAGCACCTTGTTGAATCAATGCCACATAGAATTAAGGCAGTTCTGAAGGCGAAAGGGGGGGGTCAAACACAGTATTAGTATGGTGTTCCTAATAATCCTTTAGGTGAGTGTATATATGGTATTACAGTATTTACTTTTCTAAATGTAATTTGTACTAATTAAAATGTATATATATTTTTTTAAACTGAATACTTTCATGTCAAGATGCAAAACATTTTAATGGTCATAAAAAGGCATCATTTTCTTTATGCCAAATGTACTGTAATTTCTTATTTTTCCTTAAAATATGAAATTCTTTGTGAGATTCACCATTTTAGTAATAACACTATAAAGCTGAACTGATCTTTGACAAGCAGCAAGGGCTTTACATTTCATCTTTTGGACTCTGAATAAATAGGAATGATATGCATAATTAACTAACAGACCAAGAGTTAATAAAAGATTTTAAAAAGCAAATGGAGTGAACAGACCTTTGCGGCTGTCATGCCACACGTCAAATTCCACATTGCGGTACAGCTCTGGCTCCAAGGCCTTCAGTACCTTGTACGGTAGAGCCAGTTTTCCTGACCCTTCTGCAGCCTGGGGCAGAGAGTGGTCAATCAAATACTGATGAAAGTTAAGGAAATCTAATGAATGGTGTATTTAGTCACCTTCAGGTCCTCAGCTCCAGCTCTGGCTTTGTTTTCAGAGCGGTTCTGACCACTCGGTTCCCAATCCTCTCTAGAACAAAGCAAAGCAATTATTACTGGTCAATCCAATGTCTAGGTTATAGATTAATTGCAAAGTATACTATTGCCGAAAGAGAAGGTGAAGCTTAGCAGCACCAAACAGAAATGCAAACATAATTAAAGAAACCAATTGGAGGAATATGTGGCATGACATCTGCTGACCATTTTTAATGCTTGCCATGATGAAAAATAAAATGGAAGACCTTTGAGTGCGGTCCTCCGGGGTATCATATCCAGCATCCTCACTGCACATGGAAGGGCTGTTTCTGTACCGTCGCCCCATTCCTCTGAATCCCTCCAGCGCCACCTGCAGCTCTTCCTCCTCAACGCCCAGGGCACGAGTGTATAACAGTTCATACAACAGAGCTGAAAATATAGGTCTCATAATTGCGGGAGAAATTTACAATACTACTTAAATTCAAAGCAAAATGTTTACCATTGCATTCCACTAAGAATTTAGTCCTCATGCATGGTTAACTCACCCTGACATATTGCAGCATTCATTGGATAATTCTTAGGATATACTATGTCATAGTGGCCATTGTTTGAGCAACACAGCAAAACCTGTGAGGTGGAATGAAAGTATGTCATTGGTACATTATAACAAACATAAATGACATTATTCAAACTCGAGCAGATGTGTAAATCGGTCATATCCATTTGAATCTAAATTGCCCAATCAAATTGAATGCGATATATTAAATACGATATATTAAATACTGTAAGAATAGTATTATGAATGATTAAGGGGAAGCAACACTAGGCTCGGAGGACACATTTTTTGCAGACAATGCAACAGAAATGGTTATGATGTTTTGTGGCAGGGCTTCTGATGAGAGTAAATAATACAATCTCAAACGGTGGCATATGATGAGTAGCAAGGGCCCCGGGACCAATTTTCTTTGAGGCCATCTTGTAAAGTAGATTAATTAAACTTAACCTTCTACCCTTAAACCCTTTTTTATTTACAGTTAGATTAATTCTAAAATCACACATACAGGACAGATGTGGTAAGGAAATCACTCAACTGAAAAAGGTTGTCGCTGTTCCTAAAGAGACCCTTTTAGAAAGGTTAAAAACAAATATAAATACTACAAATTATGCATACAAAACCAGTCATGTAACAATTTGTAATAAATGTGTAAACATCCATACATTTAATGAGTAATAATAGATTATGAAATATTTTTACTTCAAACACTTTCAATACTTAAGAATATAACAAATAGACTCCTACAGCATCTATACATGGGTTTGGTACAAATGCTCTATAAACCCAGTAAAAGCATTAGTAAAAATAGGTAAAAATATATTTGGTTTCATAGTGCAAGTTAAATGTTAGTTGTGGGATTCTATTACAATTTGTAGGTTTCAACTCTGTAAATATTTGTTGAAAATCTGTAGCTGACCTTAAAATATTAACAGCGACATCTCATATCATTACACCATACCATACATATCATTATTATAAAATAGTGGTCATTTTATTTGATTAAATTCTGTTTGGAATGACCCTACAGCTTGGCTACCATTATACTACAATCAAATTTCCCTGCAAGGCATCATCTGCTTTCAAAGTGGTCATAAATCCCCTTGACTGCATTACATTGACAATGTTCAAATGAGCCAAGAGTTTGTTTTGGAATGTTCATGCTATTTTTCTGACTGCACAACTGTAAAGAAATGTCCAAGTTCAAGCATTTAAGGCTGTTAACCCAACATTATAGTTTGTCTTGACAAACTTTACTCTATACTTTTGAAAACAACATCAATATCTTATCCCCAACTACCCAACCAATAAACTAGATTGAATAATCTTTTTGTCTGAAAATTCAATTTTGTATCATTTGATATATCAGGATTTAAATGTCATTATCCACCCGGGACCCAGCAATTCATTTTTGTAAAGGACTTTTGTGGCAAGTATGGGCTGAGAAAAACTGAAATAACAATAGTAAATTTTGGGGAATAGAACAGACTGGGTCTTTCAGAGATACATATTTAGGGCTGAAACGATTAGTCGACGTTATTGACAATGTCGACAATAAAAAAAAAATTGTCAACAAATTAATTGTGGAATAGTTTTTTGAGCTCATTTAACGTAACATGAGATCACATTAAACTATAACGAAGGCTCGTGAGAGCAGCACTGCTGCTCGTGCTTGACTGAGAAGAATTACATAGATCAGAATCCAGATGCACTCTAAAAATTCCAAACAGCATCTTATGTAGATCGCAAAGTACAAAGGAATTATACAAAAATAAGTAAACAAGTAAATATAGAAGCACTCTCGTTGTGGAATAAGCAGAGCCGGAGCTTTTTAAAGGAAACACCCTGGTGTTACATCATAAATGCAGTTATATTTAATGCGTTATAGCTTTATTAAAAGTTCAAATAATATGGAAGCAGGTCATGTAAATAACTACAAACTCCTAAACTGGCATTTGTCAGTGCGGTCAGCGCCTCTTCTAGGAGTTGTGCGAATGTCCCGATCTAAGGGGGAGAGATTGAAACTGCACCCAGCTGATACACACTCTGAAGCGTGGACACTCATCCCTCGAGCACGCACACTTAATGCAGCTAGATTATAACGCAATGGCTTGTGACTTATTGAATCATAATATATGTCATTGTGCATTTCTTATAGTGAAGAAAATTGGCAATATGCAGCTTTATTAATAATAGAAAGTTTGCATTTTGTGAGTTAAAGATGGATTGAAGTGAACAGAAAGGTGAGGGAGGGTAGTCGTCGCCCCATAATGCACAGCAACAAAATAAGTTTGATTTGTTTTGGCTTGTTTTCCAATAAAAATATCTAAAACTAATTTAAAACAATGTACATTTACTTTAGGAACTATACTGCAGAAGAAAAAAAAAATTATCTGAGTGTTAATATTAAATATGTAATAAATATTATTTAAAAAAAAATACATGAAATTCTTAAAAAAAAAAATGCATTCACCTGAGAACCAGCAGATAAGAAATTTAGACTTGCTTTTAGAGAATAGATCTTGAATATAACTATATATTGTCTTTACTGCACTTGCAGAAGTATAACCAATTAAAAAACACACTTGTATACGAAATACACTTATATTTAAAAAGATACAGTCTCTTAAAGCAAGTCTAAATATCTTATATGCTGCTTCAAGTAAATTTCTTAAGGATGTTTAAGACAAATTTTTTTTTTTGCAGTGAACTTCTTTACTGAATTAAACTTCAAAAAGTAATTTCCCCTTTAATTCAGTGAATGTCATTTAGAGGTATTTTTAAAAGATGATTTTGTATTTTTTTTTATTGTTAGTAAGCATGTTTAATACAATCTTTTAAGTCAGGGCACAAGCTGAAAAATTGGTTAAGATCCAGCCAACAAAAGTGTAAAGTATTTAATAATGGTGTTGAATAAAGGAGTTAAGTTTTCACACTATTATGACGATTTTTTTACCTTTTAAAAGTTTATTTCTTAAATCTGACAGATTCCTCCCTTTCATTTAATGCTAATAATTAATAAGTTGTGGCATTTTTAAACACTGTTTGGCAGTTTAACATTGTAACATCTTGCTGAGGACAGGTTGTTACATGTGCTTCCAAATATAAGCGCATGCATTAAAGAACAAAAAAAAATATATATATATATATATATATATATATAAAACATAAACACAGGTGAAACTCGAAAAATTTGAATATTGTGCAAAAGTTCATTAATTTCAGTAATTCAACTTAAAAGGTGAAACTAATATATTATATAGACTCATTACAAGCAAAGTAAGATATTTCAAGCCTTTATTTGATATAATTTTGATGATTATGGCTTACAGCTTATGAAAACCCCAAAGTCAGAATCTCAGAAAATTAGAATATTACATGAAAGCAATAAAAAAAAAAAAAAAAAAGGACTTTAAATACAGAAATGTCAGCCCTCTGAAAAGTATAATCATGCATATGTACTCAGTACTTGGTTTGGGCCCCTTTTGCATTAATTACTGCCTCAATGCGGCGTGGCATGGATGCTATCAGCCTGTGGCACTGCTGAGGTGTTATGGAAGACCAAGATGCTTCAATAGCGGCCTTCAGCTCTTCTGCATTGTTTGGTCTCATGTCTCTCATCTTTCTCTTAGCAATGCCCCATAGATTCTCTATGGGGTTCAGGTCAAGCGAGTTTGCTGGCCAATCAAGCACAGTAATACCATGGTCATTGAACCAGGTTTTGGTACTTTTGGCAGTGTGGGCAGGTGCCAAGTCCTGCTGGAAAATGAAGTCAGCATCTCCATAAAGCTTGTCTGCTGAAGGAAGCATGAAGTGCTCTAAAATGTCCCGGTAGGCGGCTGCGTTGACTCTGGACTTAATAAAGCACAGTGGACCAACACCAGCCGATGACATGGCTCCCCAAACCAACACAGACTGTGGAAACTTCACACTGGACTTCAAGCATCTTGGATTGTGTGCCTCTCCATTCTTCCTCCAGACTCTGGGACCTTGGTTTCCAAATGAGATGCAAAATTTGCTCTCATCAGAAAAGAGGACTTTGGACCACTGAGCAACAGACCAGTTCTTTTTTTCTTTAGCCCAGGTAAGACGTTTGACATTTGAAGCCCATGTCCAGGACCCGTCTGTGTGTGGTGGCTCTTGATGCAGTAACTCCAGCCTCAGTCCACCCCTTGTGAAGCTCCCCCACACATTTCAGGGGCCTTTTCCTGACAATCCTCTCCAGGCTACGGTCATCCCTGCTGCTTGAGCACCTTTTTCTTCCACACTTTTCCCTTCCACTTAACTTTCTATTAATGTGCTTTGATACAGCACTTTGAGAACATCCAACTTCTTTTGCAATTACCTTTTGAGGCTTTCCCTCCTTGTGGAGGGTGTCAATGATGGTTTTCTGCACAACTGTCAGGTCAGCAGTCTTCCCCATGATTGTGAATTCAACTGAACCAGACTGAGAGACCATTTAAAGGCTCAGGAACCCTTTGCAGGTGTTTAGCTGATTAGAGTGTGACACTTTGAGCCTACAATACTGAACCTTTTCACAATATTCTAATTTTCTGAGATTCTGAATTTGGGGTTTTCATAAGCTGTAAGCCATAATCATCAAAATTATATCAAATAAAGGCTTGAAATATCTTACTTTGCTTGTAATGAGTCTATATAATATATTAGTTTCACCTTTTAAGTTGAATTACTGAAATGAATGAACTTTTGCACGATATTCTAATTTTTCGAGTTTCACCTGTATATGCAATACATGTCCCGAGTATACGCAACAGACATCTAGTATACAACAGGTTTTTCAACAAAGTTTTGATCATGTTGTATGCATTTGATTATATTATGTACAGGCTTCAGAAAGTCATGATCCTTTCAAATATGACGCACACAGCATTGTGTTAGTGGCAATTTTTTTAAAAATTATATTAGAAACAGGGAGGCAAAAGGGTCCTATAAGAGGGCTGCAGGCCCTCATTCACAGGGCACTACTGAAGGGGCCTTGTACAGTCTTTGGGGCCCACATATTTAAGCATATATAAACATTTGTTTTCAAAGTTGATAGGCCTTGCAACCCTGGACCCTTAGCGCTCTACAGCCAATAGGTCAGCATGCAAACATGTGACGGTTCAATCTTCTATAAGCAATCTTTGATTTTTAAAGGGAATGACACGAGGCTTTGAGGGATAGACTTACCATCTCTTCAATGGCACAAACAGTATAAAGCTTTGATCACAACAGATTTTCCACAACTCACGCGGTCTGTAGTTCTTTATATAATGCATGTTATTGGACAGATATTTTATCAATGTTTTGAACACAAAACGATCCAATAACACTTTAAATGACAGTACTGCACATTGAAGAAATGGCAAGTATTCCTCACAGCCTCGCTGTCATTCCCGTACAAAAATCAAAGATGGTGCTAGCGTGACACAGGTCTATTGACCACGCATTCTCTTGTTATTTGGATTCATAGTTAGGAGTTCACCAAACATCTGTCCGTATCCGAATGCAAAATTTCTAGGCATGTCCTTGCATTTCAGTTTTTTTTTTTATATTAAAATTGCTCATTTATTTTTATCCAACTGTGACAAATTTGATCACACTGGCAAATATTACATTTATTTTTTTGCTTCGCTAGCGCCATTATATTTCAGGGAGTCAGAAGTGCACAGAGAAATAAAATACTATGTGCAAGTCTCCAGGCTACTATGACATTTGAAGAACTAGTCATTAGATTTGACCAAGTTTGTATGGTTCTTGGCATCAAATAGAGTTTTATTAGAGCCAGATGGGTGTCAAATTAGCATGACATCTACAAACCCAAAATGTATATGGTTCATAAAATAAAAGGGTCAATATTTTTGCAAAGGAGGAAATTCCGACCAAGAGTACTACAAAGTACTTCAAGTTATTCCCACAGGTAAATATCAAAAACTCTCAAACTCCAATACTAGATGATACCGGAGTTGTGTGCGTGTCGAGATTAAAGAAAGCAATGACCGACCCCACCCACCCACCCACACACACATTTATTAGGAACACCTGCACACTATGCAATTATGGCAGCAGAGCAATCCATAAAATCATGCAGATACAGCTTCCGCTAATGTTCACATCAACCATCAGAATGGGGAATATCGGTTTGATCTTCGTGATTTCAACTGCGGCATGATTGTTGGTGCAAGAATGGCTGGTTTGAGCATTTCCGTAACTGCTAATCTCCTGGGATTTTCACGCACAACAGTTTCTAGAGTTTACTCAGAATGGTGCCAAAAACAAAAAACATCCAGTGAGCGGCAGGTCTGCAAACGAAAGTGGCTTGTTAATGACAGAGGTCAGAGGAGAATGGCCAGACTGGTCCAAACTGACAGGAAGGTGACAGTAACCCAAATAACAATGTTGCAACAGTTCTATGCAGAAAAGCATTTTTGAACATACAACACGTCAAACATTGAGGCGGATGGGCTATAGCAGCAGAAGGGTACCACTACTGTCAGCTTAGAACAGGAAACTGAAGCTGCAGTGGGCACAGGCTCACCAAAACAGGACAGTGGATGACTGAAAAAATGTCACCTGGTCTGACGAATCTCAATTTCTGCTGTGACATGCAGATGGAAGGGTCAGAATTTGGCATAAACAAAATAAATCCATGGAAGCATCTTGCCTTGTCAACGAATCAGGCTGAAAGTGGTGGTGGTTTAATGGTGTGGGGTATGTTTCCTTGGCACACATTAGGCACCTAAATACCAGTTGAGCATTATTTAAATGCCACAGCCTACCACAGTATTGATGCTGACCACGGTCACCTTCTTCTAATGGCTACTTCCAGCGGGATAATGTACCATGCCACAAAGCACACGTAATGTCAAACTGGTTCCAGGAACATAGTGTACTCCAATGGCCTCCACGGTCACCACATCTTAATCCAACAGAGCACCTTCGGGATTTTTTGGAATAGGACATTTACACCATGAATGTGCAATCAACAAATCTGCAGCAACAGTGTGATGTGGTCATGACAGCGTGGAGCAGAATTTCTAAGGAATATTTCCAGCACCTTTTTGAAAATATTCCACAAAGAATTCAGGCCAATCTGGGGCAAAGGGGAGGGTCCAACTCAGTATTAGAGAGGTGTACCTAATAAAGTGGTCACAGAGTGTATATGCTAGATCTTAGTCAACTCAAAGCTATTCGCTCACCTGTTGCGGTTTGTTTTTTGCAAACTAATTAATTTGCCAGATACCATACATTAATAAATCATATAGGCAGTGCAAAAGTGATACAGGCGTGTTCACTTGTGATTTTTCACCAGTACAACAGAATGGTGTATAAGTTTTAGTTTAGATTCTTATTTGGTTTCCGACTTGAATGCATATGCCATTTCTCACCTTTGGTAAATTGTCCTCCTCTGCAATCTCTGTTGGCGGCTTTCCTGGATACCTGTAAATGACAAAGCATCGCCTGCCCCAAACACCACTGACATTAGCTTGTGTCCCCAAATTACTTAGCCATCACATTGACTCAAGTCAACTAAACAGAAAATTATGAAAGTCTCATTTCAAAAGGATAACACAACCTGGATCAGATTTTGAGTTAAGATCTGTTAAGTTCTAGATCTAGGCATTTTAGTGTGAAATACTTGAGCATACTGTCCTATACCAAACACATGGTTTAAAATCTCAATAAGCAGCAAGCCAAACAGGCTAATTAGGAATTGCAATACAGTTCATAACACATCTAATAGAATATGCAAAGTATTGGTCCCAAAAAAAAAAAAAATGATGCATGGCATACCTGTACAGTAAAGACAATGCTTTTATCTCCACTTGACCTGCAGTTTCCTAAGAATTTAGTACATACGTCAGTGAATTACTCTTGAAAGGGTTACTCTGTTAGTATGCGAGACCCTGAAAACAAACCTTAGGATCCTCCAAGCGTTCCAAATACTTCTCAAATGAACCTTCAACAAACTGCAAACACAGTAATACCATATCAATCAAATAAATAATCACATGAATGACAGGTTACACAAGGTTTCTGCGCATGTCAAATATGTCTAAATACTCACAGGCTCAAAGTTGCATCTGTTCGCCCTCATGAAGTTGACACACTCTTTTCGTATTCTTTGATGGTAATTCTGGGAGTAATAAAGCTTTTAACAACAACAAAAATAAAAAGCATTAATAAAGTTGCATAATTTGTCAAAAATGGCGCGCACGCCTGGTAATGTGCGAGGTATATTCATGCAAGTGTCGTCTAATTTCAACAGTTATGGCACTTCATACACGGTTTTCTAAAACTTAGTATTTCCACAATTATTGGTTAAGACAGTTTTACATGATTTAAGGTGCAATTTAATGAATTACCTGCTCAGAAACGGCTCGAAACAGACAGGACGCGTCTCTCGCCATCATTTTTCGGTAGAGACCGATGCTGGCCAGGTACTCGTCCATGTTTACAAAATACTTCTTCAAGGCTTTCTGCATCTTAAAGAAATGATAAATAAAAAACAATACATACGCAGAGCTTCACGGCTTTCCGCCTGGACGCGAAAAAAACATTGAAGGTCGAAAGTTTCCTTTCGGGTTTGAGAATGAAACAGGTGCTGCAAATGAAGTCTGATTGAAGCGCAGCACTGTCTTTTTTGGCGCGACTTCGGATTTAAAAAACGATGATGCTACATTTATAGAACACCGCTGGAGTACAGCAATTGGCTTTAATTGGAAAGGTAACTTTGTTACATTCATATTAACCCCCTGAATGCCCAGTACATAAGAACAATTTACTTTGATAGATATACACTCAATATTCATCAAAAAGGTTGGCTAGTTAAAGGTGTGCTATCATCAATTTCAGTTCAATTATGTGGCTTCATAGGCTGAACTGCAAATAATAGCTACAATGTTGTCAAATATTAGCCAGAAAGCGATTGCTTCATAAAAAAAGGGCTAATATAAACAGCATTTTGTGTCTTATACAGATTAATAGTAGTGGACTTGTTTTGCTCAGAGGTATGTTAGGAGCAGTGTTGGGTGTAATGCATTACTTAGTAATTAAATTACTTTTTCATTGGGAAAAAAGTAAAGTGTAGGGATTACTTTTTAAAGTTATATAATTATAGTTACATCTGATGTAATTGCATTACTGTATAGACTCTGGAACAATTCTATATAAAACAATAGATGTTAAATCTCGTTAAGACGCTACGTTTTTTAAATCCCCTTTTCTCCCAATTTGGAATGCCCAATTCTGACTACTTAATAGTTCCTCATGGTGGCACAATTATCCTCTCAATCTGGGTGGCCAAGTCTCAGTTGCCTCCGCTTCTGAGATCGTAAATCCTTGCATCTTATCATGTGGCTTGTTGTGCATTACACCGCAGAGACTCAAAGCATGTGGAGGCTCATGCCACTCTCCGCGATCCACACACAATTTACCACGCGCCTCATTGAGAGATAGAACCCCTAATTTAGACCACGAGGAGGTTACCCCATGTATACCCTCCCTAGCAACAGGGCCAATATGTTTGCTTAGGAGACCTGGCTGGAGTCACTCAGCACGCCATGGATTCAAACTCATGACTACAAGGGTGGTAGTCAGCGTCAATACTCGCTGAGCTACCCAGGCCCCCCAAAATATTTTTTCTAATTTTATGCTGCCCCCTTAAATTCTTTGGCCAGTTCGTGAATCATTTATTTGAATTTTATATGATTTATTTGAAAGTATTAAAAGTTAAAAGTTTCATGTCCTTGTATTTTTCATCTGGCCGAGGTTGATACAGGTTTAAGAAAGTAATTAATACTAAGTAATGCGATTAGTTAATCTAATTATACTGTAGAAAATGTCATTAGTAATTCATATTTTTAGAGTTACTTACCCAACACAGGTAAGTAGAATTGTTAAAAATGTATAGTTATACAGGTCTGTAAGTAATGACTCAATTCTGGAGTGGTGTGCTTGCTAAGTAGTTCACTTCAAATGTTTCCCCAATGTGTTAGACAATGTAGCCCTACTAGTGACTTTTATATCATTTATTAAACATGGATACTTTTGACAAGAAGCATTCATGCACATGATATTCTGAAAACTTTTATTTTATAATTATTTTTTATTTTAAATATATTTTTATTAATAGGGTATTATTACAACAAACTAGCAGGGATGTATAAATAACGGTTTTTCTCAGATGTGTACTCTTCATTTACCTCACATAGGGTGCTTCAAACAAAACACACGTTGTGATGTATTTGCGAAATGTATATGATAATGACAGTAGTGTACTTGCCATGTTTTGTCCATGTACCTACCGTCCGATACGAACGAACGAACAAACAAACTAAACAAAAAGTTCTCGAGCGTCGGACTGTTGCTATGGTTATCTCGTCAGGTTAACGCGACTGTTAAGAAGGTCTGTCGTAATGCATGATGTCGTTGTATGAGGCAAGTCAAAACCATTTTTTGTAATTTATTGTATTAACCTGTAATACCCCGAAAAGACAAATGGAAAGAAACTATGAAAATGTGGTAAACAGAACAATATTTAGGCTATCTATTTATAAATTATCCAAACAAATAACATTAAAGTGTAAATGAGCATGTTAAAATGAATGTTTTCATATTGGGGAAACTGTTTGACTTAAAAGGATTCACACGGTGGCGCCAAAGCTCGTGAAGATAGACGAGATGTCGCTAGTAGACAGAAATAAACATTGTTGTCAGCCTATTTTCTTCTCTCTTTAACAAGTCATGTATCATATAATACCATATTACAGTGCAATAAATACAACTAAACCTTAGAAAATAATAAAGTGACTAAGAGGACGATTTGTTTTAACATTTTAGCGCGAAATCATTTGATTTAGTTGCAATGAGGATTCTGTGGTCTACCTTGTTGTCCTGTCCTGCTGTGTGATATTTTTCACTAGACCATCGCCTATAGGTTAAAGGAAAATTCCAGGTTTAATACAAGTTAATCTCAATCGACAGCATTTGTGGCATAATGTTGATCACCACAATTTATTTAGTCATTCCTCCTTTTTTTTTTTTTTTTTTTTTTTAAAAGAAGCAAAAATCTTAGTTACAGAGAGGCACTTACAATGGAAGTCAATGGGGGTCAGTACATAAATGTTATAATACACACTGTTTCAATAGTATAGCCACAATACATAATATATATACGTGTAAACCTCACTTACTAACCTTTTTTTGTGTAAAGTTATAGCTAATCTTACAACTTTGTTGCCATGACGTGACAGAGTTAACCCTAAAACGACCATAACATTACAATTTTATACAACTTTACAGCTCAAAACTTTTAAAGTTTTACTGTCAAATTTATTGACGGACAACTGTACATGTTGATGTTGATGCTCTTTGCGAACAAAGACTTATGTATTTTTGCACATATTCAACTAAATGGCTGTCACTGCATTTATTTGCACATTATCAATTTACCTATGTTGGACTGCACTATTATCCGACTGCTATTTCTTTTGCACTGCCATTTTACAATTTTTTTAAACTATCAAGTCTTTCAATTTCTATTCCTATATATTGTCCAGTACTTTTTAACTGAATCTGAATGTTTTCTATATTCATGACTGTGTAATTGTATGTTGGTATGTCATGTGTAACTTTATGTCGCCTTGTACCTTGCGCCTTATCTTGGCCAGGTCACGGTTGCAAATGAGAACCTGTTCTCAACCGATTAACCTGGTTAAATAAAGGTAAATAAATAAATAAATAATATAGGTCTGCATGTCTCGAAAGACAATTCCTTTTCACGTTACGATGTCAACTGTAGGTTTTGCAGCGCCTAGAATGACTTAGTAGGCTAATCTTTGAGTGCCAATCCTTGCCACAGTAATTGCAAGTGAATGCGGTAGCAGCTCCAGAGGTATTCGCTGCTTTTTCTTTGCGTCGCTCCCTTATGGTCTGCCAGGTGGAGTGTCTTTTCTCCTCACCTCTCCTGAGGCCTATTTTCACAGCCTGCTGCCAGCTGAGTCTGTCGCCAGCAGTTTGCTCCCAGTCACCCGGGTTGATATCGCAGCTCTTCATGTCCCGTTTGCAGACATCTTTGAAGCGCAGGACTGGGCGACCAGTGGCTCGTGTACCTGACTCCAGCTCGCCGTACAAGACATCCTTGGGTATTCTGCCATTCTGCATGCAACACACGAGTCCAAGCCATCTCAGGCGCCTTTGAATGAGTAGAGAGTACATGCTAGGAATGTTGGCCATGTTGAGGACTGAGATGTTGGGAACGCGATCTTGCCATCTGATACTGAGGACGCACCTGAGACAGCGGAGGTGGAATGTGTTTAGACGATGTTCTTGATGGGCATATGTTGCCCAAGACTCCCACGCATAGAGGAGGGTGCTAAGGACACAGGCACGGCACACCTGAACTTTTGTGTTGAGCATTAGGGATTTGTTCTCCCAATACTCTTTTGGTCAGCCTGAACATTTTAACAGAAGAATTAATGCAAGTGCTTTTATTAAATTATAAGCATCACATTTCTGCCTTTTCACCCTCCAGAAATTGGCCCCATACACTTCATTTGAAAGTGCCTCACTGGAACCTTGATTTCTGCTTTTTAATTGACATTTTTTTTAAGAAGGGAGTTGAAATTTTTTTTTTTTGAGATAATCATTATGCCAGAAATACTGTCAATCGAGCTTAACTTCTATTGACACCAGATTATTCCTTAAACAACGAAATTAACAACTAAATTAAAAAACAATAGCAGGGATATCAATTTGTGCTCTGGGTATTTGTAGTACTTTGCATTCTCTCTTCATTGAAGACATTCGGTGCTGTAGTCTGCAGTGTGATGCTGCATATTTGCCTAAAAGGCCTTTGACACCAGAGTCATTGTACTATCTGGTGTTGGCCCATCCTCCTTGATCTAATGGATGGTCAAACACTCTGGGACTCAATCCTTGTAATGAAAATACTGCATTAATTTTATTTTGTGATATGTCATTGTAATTCAAGAGATGTTTTTAATCTACAGATTGCTCCAGCACAGGCCATTTCAAAAATATTTGGCAGCGGCCCATCTCGCCCTGCACTGGTGTACACTCCGTTTATTGAATGCTGTTTTTCAGAGGTGGACATTAAAAGCTCCCCTTTATTTAAATAAACTATTCAAGTTTAAAAAAAAAATGGTACTGTAGAAATATGTAAATTGTTCTGGGAAAGAGTGCTTAGCTCACACATCTGAATGTTCTCTATTATAAAGTGCATCTTCTTTCCTCTTTTTCATGTCATCTTTTATTTTATTGGCAGGTTGATGAGGTAGTGCTGCCCGGTCCTGTCTCTACCAGCTCAGATCCAGAAGGCGACGTGATGGACCACAATAGGCAAGATGATTTTTCAGCTGTATCTATATACAACAGGCCATTTTCAGTATTAAGGACATGCTTTGATTATCTAAAAAATACATTTGCAACAGGGCCATTACCACAATAGACACTGAGGGCGACAACACCCCCATATTCAAAGTAGTGGTATATCAATAAAGCAAAAAGCCATGAGAAGTATATCCACAAGAGCAATGGATAAAAGGCTCCAATGTACTATAAACTGTTAAATAAAATAAAAACTGATAAAACAATCAAAATTAAGATTTATAAACCAATTCACAGCACATAAAATAATAATTGCATTTATATAGAATGTGTGGTCATAGGTGTTGTTTATTGTTAATTGCAACAGCTTCAAACGTGGCTTGTGCAGAGTCACAGTTTAGAGTTGGTACAATACATTTTTCTATAGGGGTTTTTCAATTACTTCTTAAACTTTTATATTTGGTCGTAATCCGTCTTGAATATTTGGTCACATTTCTTGATCTGGACCAAGGGTTGCTTTTATTTCTTTCAGATGACGTAGATCAGAGAATGATTATTTTAATGTGATAAATCTAAATTAGACAACCAACATTATAGCTTTTGCCCATCATAACCATGCTTGCTTTTGCTATTGTCATGGTTTTAAAAATCGTGGATTCATGAAATATTTTACCATTTTTTTCTCTAAAAAGTTGAGAATGTTTTGTATTCCAAGAAAAGACTTATTAGTAATTTTCTTTTTTCTCTTCTTTTTTTGCACTTACATTCTTTTGCACTTATTTATCTAAGAAATTTCATAATTTTTTTTCTTGGGAAGACATTCCAGGTTAATCTTCTGCGGTCTGTTCTATGAAATATTGCAACAGTTAGTGAAAATGTAAGGGACATTGAATATTTATTAGGCATGTCAATGAATGCTTTAATTAAGTGTGATTTAATTATTTAAAAAATAACATGTTAAAAAAATGTACGCAACTAATCATGCCCCCTGACCCATACATAAATTCCATAAAAAAAGTATTTTCCTATCATCTGAGCAATTCAAGCGTAAAGTGCATGTGTTTTTTACAAGCCGTGGCAGTAGGGGGCAGTCAGTGCGCATCAACAAACCTCACAGGCATCACAGCAACAGAATGAGAACTGGTCGGAAAGGACACATTCTTGACAGCCAGACGAAGCACAACAGAATGCTTGAGTTTCAAAGTTTCGACTAATTCGAAAAAGCATCTTAAAAGTGCAGCGTTTATGATGCTGAAAACCAGTGAGATGCCCTTGAAGTGTCTGTCTGATGCATATGTAACATATAGATCAACAATTAAAATAGTGTAGACAGAACGGAAGAACTCATCCTGGGAGACAGGACAGATTGATAAATGAATTGCTGTTGACTCTAGGCTTATGTTCACATGCACACCAATATTCTGACTACTTCCTCGTGTCGACCAGCTTATTCTAATGTTGTTTATGACCTTACACTGATAAATGAAAGCTGTTTAATGCATGTATATGACCATACACATTGTCGACTTATTACACATATTCTGTGTAAGAACGTGCATGTAAACGTGCTAAATGAAATGAAAAAGAAACAAATAATGTATGTAAATCTATTTGAATATTTACATTTTTAATATCTGAATTAGATTTATTACAAATCTAATACAATTTATTACAAGTCCTACATATTATTTGAACTATGTATTATTTATGTTGAATTATCTGTATTTGGGGACCTTTCTCCACAAATATGTACATGCGATTTATTCGATTTATAATTCATCATGTTATTAATTCAGTTAAAAATATGAATTGATTGACAGTCCTAAAATTCATCAGTGGGTATTTAGTCAAACATGCACATGTCTCCCTTCTCTGTTTATTGTTCTTCACTACAACACTTAGTTACCCTGCAACAACATCCCTACTGAGTGCTCGCTTGGTTACCTTGACATGCTGGTAAATTGCATTTGTATGTTGTGCTCCAGAAACTACGTATATCTTTCTCCACATTAGGTGCTCATGGGAATGCTTTTAATGACACTTTGCTGATTTGCTCTCACTGTAATGACAGACAGCCGATGTGACATCCACTGGCTTCTGCAAACAAAATTCTAGTCTGACCACTGAATGTGTAGCACAGCACCAGCTTAATTCGATTCGCAGCACATTGTGCTTACACACTCCAAATCTGCCTTATGCCTGTGATATTGAAACACCTCGTTCTTTGCTGGAATCATACCAAATGAACGCAGGAAAGGAAAGAACGGCAGGAGATGCACTCGTGAGCCAGTGGATGGACAGTGGGGGCCAAATGAAACCTCTCAGAATCACTGTTCATATCCATCGGTCAAACAGACTAAGTTCGACAACTAGTTCAAGGAACAAAAATACTTCTCTTCCTTAAACTGTTTTGAAATGGTCTATAGGTGCAATAGTTGAAGAGCAAAATTTGTCAACGAGTGCAGTTACTTTTAAGACAACAGGATGCTTTTTAAGCAGCAAATTGAAATGATGCTTATTGAAAATATCCACTCCCTGAAAGGGTACACTATTTACTGTTAATTTCAACAACATTTGGCATTTCTAGCATCGGAAGTATTCTGTAACAAATGAATCTCCTTTGTGATTGGATCAGTCAATGCAAGTACACTTTGAACATTTTTCATAACAAATCTATTTCCCCATGTAAGAAAAACAGTGTTTAGTAGGGGAAATTTAGCCCCTGCAACAAGGGGGCTTTTACCCAAAATACTATATTTTCACTTAGTGGACAATTATTGAACAACTTCTTATTTAATCACTTTCAACAAAACTGAAATTACTAATTAAATGTGATTAATTTCAGAGAATCATTAGCTACATATATTTTCAAAATATCTGAAATTGGATTAATGTTAAATACAATTACCAGTAAAGTTTGCAGTGCATGGTGACAAACAAATGTTTAGGAAAGTGCTGTGGTAGTTTTTGTTGCTATTTAGCATTCTGGAAGAAAAGGTGTCTTTTACTCTAGGGGGGGCACATATTAACAGCATTTACACACTTAACTATTGAAATGCAGACATGGGACCTTGTTCTTCCTTGTCTCACTACTTTTCCACTTAGACAGAGTACACAGACACTGTTCTCCAAAAATATTTTCCTATTTCACTCACTCAAACACACATTCACGTCAGCCACAACTGATTTTTTGTCCTTTCAATAACAGTGCTGTTTGTCCATTTATGGATTCAGGCCACTTTGTTTCTTTTCTGTCACTGTGCAAATAAGTTATTTAAAGCACATTCATCATTGGCATTTGGATTTAGTCGCCCCCTCCTGTAAGTGCCGCACTGACTTTTGTTTATATGGCTTTTAACCTGTCCCCAACTCTTTGCTGAGCAGACACTTTTGTCATGCTGGCTGGTGAATTTTTCAACAGATCTCATGGCCACTTTTGCCTTTACGATTGCCAGGTTCACCAATCTACTGTAATGGACTGAGGTAGTAAGACTGCATGTATTACAAATGATTTTGAGAGTGAAAGCGGCACGAGTGAATGAAAAATAAACCAGGAGATATAGAACTCTTTATTTGGAAGAGCAAGAGATTAATATTTCATAAGGGCAGAGTATGCCTTGAGCCCTTGAAAAGCTGTGAAATAAGTTCTGTGCTTTAGTTTATGTCATATCACATGTTGAACAACATCAAATATTCAGCCTATCTAACACTTATTTTTGTATTTGCTGTGTGTATTTCTTTAGGATAATTTCTTGTATGGCTGTTAGAATTAGTGTCATCAGTGCAGTGGCTGTGTATCACTATAAATGACTACTTCTGAATGCAAAGGTTGTGCCGACGGCACACAGGCGAGCTGGATAATTAGCGGCAATGACAAAGGAGCGGGGCGCTGAGCCATGGTCTAATGTGTCGTTGGTGCTGGGACAGGCATGTGCCCCCATAGCACCGTTGCTGCCCCATTATTAATGGATGACCTTTGCTGATGTTAAAGGGTTTGGGAGCAAAATTAACGTCTGTGCTCATTTGTTGCTGTCACATTCCTTCCTGAAACTTTTTATGGTGTGTAAGAGATTGCTTTCTTTGGAATAATTTATATTAATTTAAAAGGCATAATGAGTTGCGATAGATTGATGTATTAGTAAGGGATGTGCAAAACATATTGTCAAAATTGACTTTTTGGCTGGTTGCCTAAACAACTAGTCACCTAATTTGTTTTAAAGGTGGACTTTAGGTTCACAAGTGTGTGTGTGTGTGTGTGTGTGTGTGTGTGTGTGTATTAAAGCAATATCACTCTCGAGATATGTGCGATATGGCCCTACATCAGCACTGCCGTGATTAGGCCATAGGCACAAGGCTGCAGTCCAAGTGCCATAGGTAATCACAGCAGTGCTGATGTAGGGCCATATAGCATGATTGCGAGTGTGATATTGCTTATATACCACAGTTCAATGAACAAGTAAATTGAAAAACTGAATATGGTCATAAAAACGAATTTGTGAACTACTTTATTACGTGGCGGATCAGAATCTGCCGTGCTGGTTCAAACCAAATGTTTCATCCAAGCATTCATTAGTCATTCAAAAACATCACTTCAGAAATGGTATCATGACTTGGGCTAGTTCTAGCAAATTATTGGATAAACAAGGATGTGTGTGTGTGTGTGTGTGTGTGTGTGTGTGTGTGTGTGTGTGTGTGTGTGTAATCACGTATTGCCACACCCAGGCAGAGATGCTGTCAGCTTTCTGAAGATCAGCTTTCTCAGTGGAAAAGTTGCCGTCCAAGCAGGAGATTTCTCCCTATTTCACGGTAGCCAGTGCGCAAGAGTCTGCAATGTACTCCACCATTTTAAACCGTATGTTCTCTCCAATGTGGAAAGTCCGATAAGATGTAAGTGCCTTCAGTCTGTTGTGTCTCTCAGCTGTGATGATCCGTAATGCTGAAGTTGTTTGTTTAAAGACGTTTAAAGCTATTTCCTAGCTTTAGTAGTAATACGAGCGATCACGGAGTGCAGTATAAACACTGGCTGACGCAGATTCACATCATGTCACCTAACTGGCTCATATTACAAAATTATCTTTTGCCACCACCTGCTGGATAACATGTGTATATATTGTAAAAAAAATTTTTTTTAAAAGACGAACAGTAGCTCCTAGCAAATGTTCACTGCTCTTACACTAGTTTAGAACGGCACGAACACAAGCGGAGGGATACACACCATGAAGCGTTGGAGTGCTGATGGTGTCAGACCATCAGTGCTCATGGAATGTCTATTGTCTAATCAGATTCGAGGACTGGAACTAACGTGTGTGTGTGTGTGTATGTGTGTGTGTGTGTGTGTGTGTATATGCACACACACTGCATATATATATATATATATACTGCCATAAGCGCATTTCTATAATGTCATTGGTAACTGAAAACCTTTTGGATTGCGTGATGCTGTATACACCACTAGGTGTCAGCTCAATATAAACAGAAATAAAACTGCACTTACAAGTTCTATTAAATTATGTTAGTTTTGGATCACCTGACCCCAGTAAAACATAAGACATGTTCCCGCGTAAAAAAAAAAATGCTGGACTGAGTGCAACTGAATGGTAACGAGTTGAGTCATGAGGAGTACGTGAGCCGACACGTGAGCTGAAAGTGTAACAGAAGCAACACAAAATTACATGTTTGATTCAGCAATTGCGTTTTCATCTAACATTTGCTCGGATGGGTTTAGGTTCAAGGTTTAGGGTGGGTAGGTTTTGTTGATATTAAACTTGATGTGATAGAACATTAACCTTAAAAACTTCTTCAGTTTGGGAGAAAAGTTTACTCATTTTTTTTATATAAGAAAAAAATATAGACAAACTAGTCAACTATTCAAGCCTTGTGACCTGTCCCAAGTATTTATGTGGACTATTTACATATTAAAACTACATGTGGTAATGAGAGATGCAGGTTGTTCCTGCACACTACATCTCGGCATTGGGGTCATTAAAGGGTTAGTTCACCCAAAAATGAAAATTCTCTATTAATTTACTCACAGATGTGTATGACTTTCTTCTGCCGAACACTAGTGAAGATTTTAAGAAGAATTTTAGCTCTTTCAGTCCATACAGTGTAAGTGAAATGGTGCCAAAATTTTTGCAGCAAAAGTACTTCAGAATACTCTTGTGGTTAAATCCATATCTTCTGAAGGGATATGATAGGTGTGGGTTTAATTTCTCCCTTTTTTGGTGATTTATGGTCTTCATGCATATCGCCTGCTACTGGGCTGAAAGAAGAATTTTATGACCCCCAATGACTTTCACCCACACCTAACTTATCGTGTCTGAACTCAAGGATAAAACCACTGGAGTCGTATAGATCAATTTTATACTGCCTTTATGTGGATTTTGGAGCTTCAAAATGTTGGCACTCATTTACTTCCATTGTAGATACCTACAGAGCTGAAATATTCTTCTAAAAATCTTCATTTGTATTCTGCAGAAGAAAGAAAGTCATACACATCTGGGAATTTTTCATTTTTGGGTGAAATATCCCTTTAAGTCTTGTACTACTCTTTCCATAGTGATGGTTTGTGATTGTTTTGGTTATAGTTGTTGTTTGTTTGGTATTTAGGAAGTGCAAACAGTGGTATGCTTCCTCTCACTGTCTACCCAGAAGCCCTTCTATGGCCAGCTAGACATGGCTCACTCTTGCCTTACTTCAAAGAAACAGGAAAAAAGTTAAACTCTGCACAGTTTCCTACCAAGAGGCACTTCAAAGTGCCGGTGTTGCTGACTGTCTCAGAAATCACAAATACTTTTTACTGGCCTGTTCTAGGCTATTAATCTCCATTGCACCTCACTAAATCCTAATTAGTCTGATGATAAAGTAGTCAACTAACAACAAAATAAGATCTTAAAGGGGCAGCTCACCGAAAATGTAAATTATGTAATTTACTCACCCTCATGTTGTTCCAAACCTGTATGATCTCAGTTACCATTGCATCTTTTTTTACATACTGACTGTGACTGTCAGTCTGCCTAACATCTCTTTTAATTCATGGAAGGAAAAAGTTATATTTATTTGAAATGAGATCAGGGTGAGTAAATGATTACAGAATTTCAATTTTTGGTTAAACTAGGCTATTCCTTTAACACTATTCCTTTCATCGCTTTCAAAATTAGGTGAAAACTTTCACATTGACAATGATGAAATGAACTGATTTGCTTTAAAAAAAGATGCAGAGACATGCGAAGGAGCTCAAGTGAATCTGTGAATCAGTTATATGAAGTAGTTCATTTAGAAGAAACATCCAAAAGATTAACTAAAATTAATCTGACTCTCTAAAGCTACATAAGTGAATAGGATAAATGTTTAACCCGTTCACTCACATGCACTGTAAATTAAACTATTCGCTTAAATTATTTGGAATTCTCAATGCTACATATGAGAGACCATTTAGGTGAACACATTTGATTACTCACTAGGCTGCATTGCTGTGTGCTCAATGTGATGAAATATAAAAAGATGTCATTTACTTTTAGTTTTGTGGCACTTTGTGTTTTTTAGTCTTTATCTATTAGCTTTTAGGCCATCAATGTGCTATTCTAGTAGTATGCTAGTAATTAAATGGCATGGAAAATCTGCCAATTGAACAAACTACACTTATTCCATATACACTCTCTAAAAATGTCTTGGGTCTTATGCAAATTCTTCTTTAGATTTATTGGAAAACAAGACAAAGGTGCTGATTAATATACAATCTCTTTTTTTATTATTTGTATTTATTATTTTTTTTTTATACACAGCATACCCCGTCTTTCATCTCAACAGGGTTATTGTGGCATATAGACAGAACGGGAGGTGGCGTGTATTTTTCACACTTGCTGTACATGGTACTTTCATTCACAGATGTTTGTCTTATCTATTACATTTATATCTATGTCTGGAATGGATGCTTATGACATAATTTCTTTTGCCTTGGGGTAGGAAGTGTTTTTGTAGCAAATAAAGCACCTCCTTTTCCCTCACAGTCCTGGATTTTATGTTTATCCATGTCGTGTGAAAGCTACCGTGTTGTAATGCCTTTTCCATAATAAGGCTAATGGCAGGAAACTCAACCTAAATAAATTGGTGTATAAATGGTGGATTTAAAGTGCACTCGAGTGGTTCTTTATGTGATTTGGTCAGAAGGGGTTTCAGAGACACTTAAACACAAATTTTTATTTGATCAACATACCCACTGACTTTTTTTTACTGTTTCTTTGTTTTTACTGATTGTGTTCTTTGTACTGCTAAAGTATGTGGCAATGTGTCCACCTTGTTTAATTGTGACAAGCAATTTGTCCACACTGAACACAAAACTGCTGCGTGTTGCAACAAAATCAGACACAGAGACCACTATGAACACATACTTGGTATTTTTATGACTTCTAATTTGCTACTTCAGGACACACCCTTTTTTCCTTTTCCTTTTGGAACTTGAGGGATTTCAGATTTCTCAGTCAGTCCTTCCTTGGCATCCATGTTTGATGTTTAATATACCTGTGGAGCATGATTTTTGGTTGCCGGTGCTACATGCCGCAATGCCTAAAAATTTAATCCAAGCGAGGCATAGATTTGAAAACACGGTGGAACAGAAGAAGCCACACATCTGGGAGCTTAGGCTTTAATGGGACACTAATAGACATGTGTCCACTATCACTGAATATGTTCATGTTGAAAAAGCGTATAGCGTTACTTGAACGAACAGCGTGTTTTCATGATTTTATTTTTTACACTTTGCACAGTGGCTCAGTGGTTAGCATTATCGCCTCACAGCAAAAAGGTCCTGGTTTTAAGTCCCAGCTCAATTGGTCCTTTCTATGAGGCGTTTGCATGTTCTCCCCGTGTTCACATGGGTTTTGTGGGGGAAACCAGAGCACCCGGACAAGTCCAACAACATGCAGGTTAATTGAATTGGAGATTCTAAATTGCCCCGTAGATGTGAGTGAGAGTCCCCCAGCCACTGGAGGTTGCATCAGGAAGGTCATCCAGCATCAAACCCGTGCACAGTCAAATATGCAGTTGTGGCAACCCCTAACATAAGCAGCCAAAAGAATTACATATATTAAACTCACCATTGCCACATTTCTTAGGAAATTGTAGGGGAAGCTGTGCTTTTTTGTGTGGCTCTCTTAAGTGTAATATTTTATAGCATAGAGTCTTGTGTCCACTCGGCTGTAAGTAGGCTTGTGGTATGGGTGTGACGATGTCTCTGTGTCCTCTTCCTCTGCAGGGACAGACGGCAAAGTCGTACACATTAACACTCTTTTCAAACACTTTTTGACAGCTTTGGCATATGCCACCCGCTAATTACAGTGCCAGTCCTCCCCCACTGCTGTTTACTCACCCTTCACTGCTTTATCTGGATTAACCTGAGCAACCACACACATACACACACACACACACACACACACACACACACACACACACACACACACACACACACACACACAGACACACACACACACACACACACTCATCAGTGGATGAATCAATGCCTCTCATCTTCAGACCTCATATCTCGCATTCTGACACGCAATTTCTCACGTAAATACTTGTGCTTAAAAACTACATCCTTTTATTAATAGTGCTTGAAAAGGCAAGCTTTAGTTTTATTTCTATTGCTTCTACTTCCAAAAATTTCAATGCATAACTTCAAACATGAATACCTCAAATCATGCAATTTGAGTAAAGGTGTGTGTTTTTTTTATTATTTTTATGAAATTACAATTTTCAATCTGATTTGCTGTTTTTACCCTTGCAACTTTCAAGAGTAATTTTCTGACCAAGCATTCGCAGATACTGCTGAGGCACAATTTGTATGAATTGATTTCAGTTGGATTCAATTTCCAATCACAAAAAAATATATTGTTTTTAACTATATTTGTTACGATTGTGTGAGGGAAGCAGGACAAGGCAGACAGGGGTGTGGATCCAAATGCGGCTTTTATTGCTGATAACATAAAATAAACAAACACTGGAACAAAAGAAACGTCCACGATGGGAAAAACTAAACTAACACACTGATGAACATAGGTTGGAGAACATCAACGAAGGGCAGGGATAACATGAACGGGTTAACAAGCAGGGAACACGAAGAGCAGGGTAACCTCCAACGAGCAGGGAACAACAGGCAGAGAACATAAAGAGCAGGGTAACCTTGGACGGACTGACAGATAGCTGGGTAACCACGAATGAGTAGACAGAATGGCAGGGAACACGAACAGAGAGCGTCTTACCAGACAACGGGAAGGGAAAACAGCAGGGTTTAAATAACGAGACACGGTAATGACAAAATGACAGACAGGTGCAGACAATAACACGCAGACAGGGCCGGAAGCGATGGGAAGAAGGGAAGTGTAGTTTTCACAGAGACAGTGAAACACGGGCGGACAACAAGGAAGACATGACAGGGAGCGTGAACGGTAAAACAGAAAACACGGGCGGACAACAAGGGAGCGTGACATGGAAAGTGACTAGTGGCGGGTGAAACGGAAAATGCGGGGCAGACGACACGAAACACGATGCAGACGACACGAGACACGGTGCAGACGACACGAGACATGGTGCAGGTGAGCGAGGTCGTGACATAATCCCCTCTCAAAAGGACCGGATTCCAGACGGTCTTAAGAAACTGAAAAGGAAAAATAGCAGGGATAAACAAATGTTCAAGGAGAGAGGGGCTAGAAAAGGGGAAAAACAGACAGACCAAAGGGGGCACAAGGGACACGGAGACAGACCAAGGGGGCACCAGGGACACAGAGACAGACCACGGGGGCACAAGGGGAAATTAGGCAGTCCAAGGAGGCAAAAGGGGAAATGAGACAGTCCACGGGGGCACAAAGGGCAGACAGGCAGACCAGGGAGGCCGAGAGGGCAGGTAAGCAGTCTCTGGGGGTGTGTGCAGGGAACCGGGTCAGGTGGCCTGGGGGATGTCCACCGGTGGGGACAGGTTTAGGAGGCCTGGGAGATGGCCGTAGAGCAGGGGCCTGTTCAGGGGGCCTGGGAGGTGGCCACAGGACAGAGGCCGTTTTAGATGGCTTGGGAGCTGGCCACTTGTCAGAGACAAGTCCAGGGGGCCTGGGAGGTGGCCACAAGACAGGGACAGGTCCAGGGGGCCCGGGAGGCGGCCTCAGGACAGGGACAGGTCCCGGGGGCGAAGCTGCGAGGGGCTCTGGAGACGAAGCTGAGGGAGGCTCTGAAGGCTCAGGAGGCGGAGCTGGGGGAGGTTCTGGGGCCTCAGGAGGCGGAGCTGAGGGAGGCTCTTGAGGCTCAGGAGGCTGAGCTGAGGGAGGCTCTGGGGCCTCAGGAGGTGGAGCCGTGAGAGGCTCAGGAGGCAGAGCCGTGGGAGGCTCAGGAGACGGAGCCGTGGGAGGCTCAGGAGGCGGAGCCGAGGAAGGTGGCGCCGTAGGAGGCTCTAGAGGCGGAGGCCTGGAAGGCTCTGGAGGTGGAGCCGTAGGTTGCTCGAGAGGCGGAGCCCTAGAAAGCTCTGGAGTCACTGGGAGCAGAGCCGTAGGAGGCTCGGGAGGCGGAGCCGTAGGAGGCTCTGGAGGTGGAGCCTTGGAAGGCTCGAGAGGCTCGAGAGGCTTGAGAGGCGGAGCCCTGGGAGACTCGAGTGACTTGAGGAGCGGAGCCCAGGGATGCTCGGGGAGCTTGAGAGGCAAAGCCCTGGGAGGCTCGGGGAGCTCAAGAGGCGGAGCCCTGGAAGGCTCGAGAGGTTTGAGAGGCGGAGCCCTGGAAGGCTCAAGAGGCGGAGCCCTGGAAGGCTTGAGAGGTTTGAGAGGCGGAGCCCTGGAAGGCTCGAGTGACTTAAGGGGCAAAGCCCTGGGAGGCTCGGGAAGCTCAAGAGGCGGAGCCCTGGAAGGCTCGAGAGGCTTGAGGGGCAAAGCCCTGGGAGGCTCGGGAGGAGGAGCCCTGGAAGACTCGAGAGACTTGGGAGGCGGAGCCCTGGGTGGCTCGGGAGGCTTGAGGGGCGCTGGCTGTTGGACGGTCCTGGCTACTGGCGCTGGCCCTTGGACGGTCATGGCTACTGGCGTTGGCTCTTGGACGGTCATGGCTACTGGCGCTGGCACTGGGACGGTCGAGGCCACAGGCGCCGGCTCAGGGACGGTCGAGGCCACAGGCGCCGGCCCAGGGACGGTCGAGGTTACAGGCGCCGGCTCAGGGACGGTCGAGGCTACAGGCGCCGGCTCAGGGACGGTCGAGGCTACAGGCGCTGGCTCAGTGACGGTCGAGGCTACAGGCGCTGGCTCAGGGATGGTCGAGGCTACAGGCGCTGGCTCTCTGACATTTGGGGCATCAGGCTCTGGCTGGTTGGCCGTGGCATGCGTGGGCTTGGGCTCGCTGACCGTGGCTGACGTTGGCCGGAAGGCGGAAGCCCATCTTCTTCTCCTCCTCTGGGCGGACGAAGTCGACCGTGCTGGCTCATGGACGATGACAGGCGTGGGGGTGAGCTCGCTGACCGGTGGGGCAGGTGGAAGAGGACGAGCCAAGGACAACTGGAGGGTCACCGCCGTGGGAGGAGAGGCAGGATCCTCAACCACACCCACAGTAAACAGCGAGCCGCATGCCAGAAGTGTCTCCTCCATGAACTCGCAGAGCGTCCAGCCACGCGTCGCCGGCGGCAACCGCTCCTGGAGCGAACCGGTCAGGCTAGCCTGGAAGAACACCACCAGGGAGGAGTCAGGGAAGTCGGTGGCGCTCGCTAGGTCCAGGAAGTCCCTAATGTGATCCTCCACCGGGCGGCTTCCTTGCTTCAGGTCCAGGAGGCGGCAGCTTGCCCGGAGAAGCGCTGGATCCATTGTTTCGGTTCGTACGTTCTGTTACGATTGTGTGAGGGAAGCAGGACAAGGCAGACAGGGGTGTGGATCCAAATGCGGCTTTTATTGCTGATAACATAAAATAAACAAACACTGGAACAAAAGAAACGTCCACGATGGGAAAAACTAAACTAACACACTGATGAACATAGGTTGGAGAACATCCACGAAGGGCAGGGATAACATGAACGGGTTAACAAGCAGGGAACACGAAGAGCAGGGTAACCTCCAACGAGCAGGGAACAATAGGCAGAGAACATAAAGAGCAGGGTAACCTCGGACGGACTGACAGATAGCTGGGTAACCATGAATGAGTAGACAGAATGGCAGGGAACACGAACAGAGAGCGTCTTACCAGACATCAGAGACACGGAACGTTAACGTACGACAACGGGAAGGGAAAACAGCGGGGTTTAAATAACGAGACACGGTAATGACAAAATGACAGACAGGTGCAGACAATAACACGCAGACAGGGCCGGAAGCGACGGGAAGAAGGGAAGTGTAGTTTTCACAGAGACAGTGAAACACAGGCGGACAACAAGGAAGACATGACAGGGAGCATGAACGGTAAAACAGAAAACACGGGTGGACAACAAGGGAGTGTGACATGGAAAGTGACTAGTGGCGGGTGAAACGGAAAACGCGGGGCAGACGACACGAAACACGGTGCAGACGACACGAGACATGGTGCAGGTGAGCGAGGTCGTGACAATATTAGACCATTGGTCCAATTCACAACATTTTGCATGTACCATCTAGAGACTCATGACAAATGTATAAAATAATTTTGAAACGTCAAATCGTTTAGAAGATATAAGTAATCTAGGGTTTCGATATTGTTCCAGTTGCAATCAATTTCTTCCATGTTGAATGAAGAAATTATGATGACCTGTTGTGTTCATTGACTCTAAGGTAGAAGTTACATGGCTTGAGGTGTTGAGGCCTGCTGGCCTGCAACTTATTGGTTGGACAACCAGCAGCAGATGGAAGAGAGAGTCAGGGGAAAGAGAGCGAGTAAGATGTGGGATGTGTCTTTTAAATTCTGCTGGAGGTCCCTCCTCTTGAGTCTGGTTTGACCAATGAGAAAAGTGCAATTTCCAAGTGGGAAATGTTCATTTTGTTTGGAAGCTGGCTTTTTGCAAGATTGGGGTTAGTTTAAGCCCCTTTATGCTCTGATTAAAATAGAAAGCATACAATGCACATATATATATATATATATATATATATATATATATATATATGCATACAAGAGATATACTTGTGTCAGCATCACTGTTTAGATTTATCTACATGTAAAGAGAAAAGAGAAGCCATAATGGTCTTTTTTTTAATGACTCCATACAGCCAAAAAGATGGCTGATGTCAGTGTCAGCTTTGATGGCATATGAAGCATTCATCCAAAGCATGTGGCAACTGTACCCATAAACACTCCTTATTTGTGAAAAAGAGCCTGCGTGCATGTGTGTGTGTATGTATACAGTATATGTTTTGAGAGGTACATCAATAATAGATGAGGCAGTAAGGACCTGTCTGCCAGACACACAGCATTAGCAGATGGTCCTGAGAACTGAGCCACAGTTGCCAGGGCGACAAGAGCAGATGCCACTCACTCGCACCCACACATAGGCTGCAATCAGTTTACCACAGTAAAACTGATTTACCATGTTCATTCTTTTCAAGAAAATTAGCAATGTGTCAGTAATAAACTATTCTTGTTTGATCACTTCTTTTTTAGCACTTTAATTTTCAGGGATATTCCAGTAAATCACCCAAAATGTCACACACATGTTGTTGTAAATGTATATGAAATTATTTTTCTGTAGAACACAAAACAAATTTTGAAAGCAAAAATAAATGGGCAGATTATCAGTTCATAAATACTTACTTTTCAGCCCGTTCCACACACAATGCTATCTTGTGACAGTTTAACACTTTATCTACAGTGCATGACTTGTAAGACGATTCATTTGAAAGTTTTTGTTACATAACCAACAACTACATTTATAAGCTTGTTTGAGTGTGATCAAATGGCCCTATAGCTCATCTGATAGTGTTCACCTGCAATGCAAAGGACCAGGAAACTAGTCCTAAAAGCACAAAATTTGACACTTGAATCAAAAGTGTCATAGTGTTTTTTTCATGTCTTTTTATGACGCCATCGATTAGGTTTATAGGGTTAGTTCACCTAAAAATCAAAAATTCTCTTTCTTACCTTTAAGCCATCCCAGAAGTGAGGATTTTTATAAGCAGATTTCAGCTCTGTTTGTTCATACAATGCAAGTAAATGGCTGCTTGCAGGTTTCTTGACCAAAAGGCATATTTAGGCAGCATATAATTAATCCCCATGACTCCAGTCAATCAATTGTCTTCTGTGGCAAACCGATAGGTTGGTGTAAGAAACAAATCGATAATTTAAAAGTTGAAATCTAAATCGTTGCTTCTGGCTAGCACTGTATTTCTGTTTGAAATGAACTAATCTTGCACGATGTTCGTTCAAAGCACGCGCTTACGATTTCGCGGTTGAGCGCACCATTGCACTTACGTCACTGATGAGTGGACTTTTTTTTTTTTTTTAAATAAAGTTTGAATTATCAATTAATTTTTTTTACACAAACCTATCGTTTTGCATCAGAAGACAGGGATTACTTATACACTGCCTAAATATGCCTTTTGGACCGTCAAACAGTCAGCAGCCTGATGGCACCCATTTACATGCATTGTATGGACAAACAGAGCTTTGTTATGCTGAAGAAGGCATACACATCAGGGATGGCTTAAAGGTAAGTAAATCATGAGAGGATTTTCCATTTTGGGTGAAATAACCCTTTAAGGATTAGGGAAGGCAGGTAGGTTTTTTTCATTTTTATTTAGAAGTATTAATCTTAAAAACCTCATCTTTTTGGGAGAAAATTTTACTAATTTAACTGCTTTTGGCAGTGCATCAATAGGAATGTGTATGCGATTTAAGAGCTACAGCAGAGGGGAAGATTTTTGGGAAATTTGATTAGAATTTTGGTCTGTTTATCGCACAAAATATCGTCTATATATGCTATACTATAATGGATGAGTTTAATGGTATACTAAAATGAGGCAGCTGTGGCTCAGGTGATAGAGCGGGTCTGCCACTAATCACAGGGATGGCGGTTCGATTCCCTGCGCACATGAATCCACATGCCAAATTGTCCTTGGGCAAGACACTGAACACCCAGTTGCTCCCTATAGCAGGCTAGCGCCTTGCATTGCAGCTCTGCCGTCATTGGTGTATGTGTGTGTGTGTGAATGGGTGAATGGGACACAGTGTAAAGCGCTTTGGTAACCGCTAAGGTTAAAAAAAAAAGGCAATATAAGTGCAAACCATTTACTTGTAATTTTTAGTTTTGGAGCACTACAGCCTCCATTCACTTTAATATTTTGGAAAAGAGCAGCATGTACAGTATATATTTTGTGTTTCAAGTAAGAAAATCTTATGGATTTGGTGAGATGAAGGTGAGTAAATGATGACCGAATACTAATTTTGTGTGAACTATTCCTTTAACAACTAGGATTGGTAGAAGTGTGTTGCTTGGTGTCTCTATGTTTTGTAACAAAGAACAAAATGTTTTCCACCAGTTCTGCTCCACTTACAAGGAAAACTAAAACAATCCATCAGTTGTCAGGATCACTGGACCAACTGTGAGAGAACTAAATGGATACTGGTCTGTCCCTCATGTTTCAGTGTGTCTTCCTGAGTCTGCACTTGTGTTCTCATGTACTATGAAGTGGAACTTGAGGAAGTGATCCAACTTATATGAGAATTCATAATGCTTCACATTTTTTCAGTATCCACAATGTCATCCACTTGTGTAGTACTGTGCATTTAGTGTTTGTACCATAGGAAAGAAAAATCACAAAAGGCATCTCTTTAATATCTCAAATGTTTTTCTAGACAGTAGTAAGATTAACAAAAAGAGCAAAAGAGCCTTTTTTTTATGTCAAATGTTTTCTCCTTAGAAAACACCCCAGTAATCTCTAGATTTTAAGAAAATATCTTGAGAAAGTTACAAACTTAGATCAGAGGTCTCAAGTCTACAATCAAATTGAGAAATTTGAATATGAACTCAAGCTTTTCAAGTTTATCAAATTCATCCATGAGCAAATTATCTGAGCTATAAGACAATCTTACTCTATCTTACTGTAACACAATTTTTCCTATTTAAATTTTTCCTGAAAAAATGTCTCCAATATAATTTTTCTTTATGTACACATAAATGAGAATTAAATCTCCTTAGCTATGAAAGAGCAGCCTCAGAGTTATTATACTTGTATTGTGCTGTTGTATATGGTGTTCCCCTTCTGTCACTCACTCGATGTTGTGTCGATGTAGTGACACTATGGGTCGCTCTAGGAAGCCCCAAACACCTCCAATCTTTGAGAAAAGGCCAATGAGAATTGCCGAATGGAATTTGCATGCCACTTCCCCAGACTTACAGGTATAAAAGGAGTTGGAATGCTGCCGAGCCGAGCGGTTGTGTGTCAGCGAGCTCAATACCACTGCCTGTCCATTCACCTCTAAACGAAGAAGTGTATGCTGTTGGATATACGGCGCATTCCAGCGGCTTTCTCTTCTTCTACATGATCAGTGCAGAGTACGCCCCTGGGCACTTCGACAGCGCTAAGAGAGTATATATTCCTGACAAAAGAGTATATTTTCTCTATTAGAGCAAAACACATTGATGTGAAAGTCTTTTTAAAGATGCATTTCTGTCTTAGTTCCTGGATGCTGTTGTTATCTCTCGGCCATGGGCGCTGCTTCACGTGTCTGTGCAACGATTATGTTGAGGCAGTGTTCATGGATGGTTCATGTTCTCATTGCTAGAACATGAGCTTGGCAACGTTGCAGTCGTGGTTTTCCTTCCACGGTAAAGATGATTGGTTCCTGGGTTCGGGGTGCTGCTCGCCGCCGCACTGAAAGAGCTGCACATGAGTAGTCCTGATCCCGATGTGATGCAGGAGTTGTGCTCGGCTACCAACCTTGCCTTCAGGGCAATAAATGTCACGGAGCGAGCACTCGGGCAGGTGATGTCCACCTTGGTGGTCAAAGAGCACCACCTATGGCTGGATCTGGTCGACAAGGTTCACTTTCTCAACGCGGCCATCTCCCAGATCGGCCTATTCGGTAACACCATCGAGGATTTTGCCCAGCGGTTCTCACATGCAAAGAAGCAGACTGAGGCTATACATCAGATCTTGCCTCGGCACGGCTTAAGATTCTGTATACCTTCTGCTCGCCGAGGGCGTCCCCCTGCGGTGGCGAAAGCCCAGGCGGCTCCGCCACAGCCCGAGCCCAGTTCTCAGCCCCAGCGTAGAGCTCCTCACAGGAAGCAGATACCCCCCTCCTCACGGCCTGGCACTAGGACCCTGAGGAAGCTTCCTAAGCGCTCCTGAGACAGACGACCCTGGGAGCAAGACGTCCACCGGAACCCTGGAGCTGGTATCCAGACCATTCTGTCCCCCGCTGGAGGGCCGGGAGGTAAATCTTGTGTTCCCACTTATTTTGTGTTCACCCACATTTTTAAAGAGTGGTTTGCTCACTTCTTGAGTCACACAGCCGGTGTTTACGACTGCAGTTATCACGGCAACCAGACACCGTTCGGGGTGCGGTGAACACAAAACAAATGGGAACACAAGATTTACATATGTGTGTATGCATGCACGGCTTCTTGAATTCTTGGAAGGGGAAAAATACAAAATAAAACTCACAATAACCTGATTGCATAAGTGTGCACACCCTTAAACTAATACTTTGTTGAAGCACCTTTTGATTTTATTACAGCACTCAGTATTTTTGGGTAGGAGTCTATTAGCATGGCACATCTGTCAGATTGCGAGGACATCTCCTGGACATCTCCTGTGCACAGCCCTCTTCAGATCACCCCACAGATGTTCAATTGGATTCAGGTCTGGGCTCTGGCTGGGCCATTCCAAAACGTTAATCTTCTTCTGGTGAAGCCATGCTATTGTGGATTTGGATGTGTGCTTTGGGTCGTTGTCAAGCTGAAAGGTGAACTTCCTCTTCATCTTCAGCTTTCTAACAGACGCCTGATGGTTTTGTGCCAAAATTGCCTGGTATTTGGAACTGTTCATAATTCCCTCCTTCCTGACTAAGGCCCCGGTTCCAGCTGAAGAAAAACAACCCTAAAGCATGATGCTGCCACCACCATGCTTCACTGTGGGTATGTGTTCTTTGGGTGATGTGCAGTGTTGTTTTTGTGCCAAACATACCTTTTGGAATTATTGCCAAAAAGTTCAACCTTGGTTTCATCAGACCATAACACATTTTCCCATGTGCTTTTGGGAGACTTGATGTTTGTTTTTGCCAACTTCAGCCGGGCTTGGATGTTTTTCTTTGTAAGAAAAGGCTTCCGTCTTGCCACCCTACCCCATAGCCCATTCATATGAAGAATATGGGAGATTGTTGTTGCATGTAGCACACAGCAAGTACTTGCCAGAAATTCCTGCAGTTCCTTAAATGTTGCTGTAGGCCTCTTGGAAGGCTCCCTGATCAGTTTTCTTCTCGTCTTTTCATCAATTTTGGAGGGACGTCCAGTTCTTGGTAATGTCTCTGTTGTGCCATATTTTCTCCATTGATGATGACTGTCTTCACTGTGTTCCATGGTATATTTAATGCTTTGGAAATTATTTTGTACCCTTCTCCTGACTGATATCTTTCAACAATGAGATCCCTCTGATGCTTTGGGAGCTCTCTGCAGACCATGGCTTTTTCTCTGAGATGCAACTAAGAAAATTTCAGGAATATCCTACAAGAACAGCTGAACTTTATTTGTGATTAATCAGAGTCATTTTAAATGATGGCATGTGTGTAATGACTTCTATTTAACATGAGTTTGAATGTGATTGGTTAATTGTGAACACAGCCACATCCCCAGTTATAAGAGGGTCTGCACACTTATGCAACCAGGTTATTGTAAGGTTTTTCATTTTAATTTTTCCCCCACAAAGATTTCAGTTTGTTTTTCAATTGATTTATTCACATTATAGGTCACATTAAAAGTGGAAAAATTTCTGACATGATTTATCTTTGTCTCATTCTTTTACATCACAAAAACATGGCATTTTAACATGGGGTGTGTAGACTTTTTATATCCACTGTAGATGTGTGTGTGTGTGTGTGTGTGTATGTATGTATGTATGTGTGTGTGTGTATATATATATATATATATATATATATATATATATATGTGTGTGTATTGTGTATTTTGATATATATTTATATTTTCCATTCACTCTATTTTAATTATATTTTTATTATCTCTGTATTGTTGTATTGTTTGTGCACTGGAAGCTTCTGTCACCAAGATCGATTCCTTGTATGTGTAAGCATTCTTGGCAAAACTCATTCTGATTCTAAACAATTTTGCCACTATTTGTCAACTTGAAAAGCATATGTGGCAGGGCGGAGGGCGGGGCCGGGTCGTGATTCGACACACCCGCTCCCTTATCAGGCTAGTCAAGCCTCCAAGAGGGATAAAGGCCGACTGCGGAGGATGGTGCGGGAGAGAGAGATTGTTTATGTCCGTTGTGTGTGTGTGTGTTTGTCGTTGGTTTAAGTTAATCATTAAAATATTATTTATGTCATCAAGCCGGTTCTCGCCTCCTCCTTTCCATTGAACTGCGTTACACTGGTGCCAAAATCCGGGAAGGAAGAGGGATACGCCATAGTAGAGTTCTCGCCACTACCATCCACCCCAACGGAGCAGCCGCGGCCATCTGCCGGGGGACGAGGAGATGGCCGCCTGGAAGTGGAGTAACGGCCACCGACCGCCAGGTGAGAAGGGGCTCCTAACCGACCGCCTGGAGCAGTCAGGGCCACTGCCAGGGGCGAAGGAGTCCCCTACCGGCCGCTGAAATGCGGCGGGGTCTGAGACCGCCGACCGCGAGTGGGAAGGGCTCGTTGCCGACTGCCTGGAGCGGGAGAATCGCTGCCAGGGGCGTTTTTGGGGTGTACTACACTGTTACAGGAAGTACCCCCCCATTTTTATTATTTCAGTTTCTCTCCCCTTGTCCCCTCCCTCATCCAGGTAGACTGGGATGACCTGCCGGCAGACGGGGCGAAAGGCACACCCCTCCACAGGGAAAGGGGCTCCCCAGCCTGAGAGAACGAGGGAGGAATGTGGCAGGGTGGAGGGCGGGGCTGGGTCGTGATTCTACACACCCGGTCCCTTATCAGGCTAATCAAGCCCCTGAGAGTGATAAAGGCTGACTGCGGAGGATGGTGCAGCAGAGAGAGATCGTTCACGGACATGTCCGTCATGTGTGTGTGTGTTTGTCTTAGGTTTAAGTTAATCATTAAAATATTATTTATGTCGTCAAGCCGGTTCTCGCCTCCTCCTTTCCATTGAACTGGGTTACAGCATACTTCTGATAAAATAAAGTGATGAGACAAGTAAAAAAAATAAAAAATAAATTCAAGATAAATATAATTTGTGAGCAGAAATTTTTTATCAGGTGTCATTTCCAATCAAGCTGTAATGTTTGTTAAATTATGCAAAAAAAATATTTTTTAATCGTTGGCAAATGCAGGAGTCTGTATATCAAAAACATTTAAAAAAAAATTCCACCATAGAATTTGAGAGGTGTTGGAAACAGGGACTAAAAAGAAAAGTTTTTAATTATGTATCGTTCTGAGCAAAAACTGTATTTTTTTTTTTGTTCAGTTCAAAAGTTAGAACAAAATAAAAGAATGTTTAATAACGTTCTTTTTAAAATGACAGTACTCTGCTCTAAGGGATGGGTGAAATGCAAGTGAAACAAGTGACTTGGTGTGGAAAAACAAGCTCAAAATAAACCACATACTTCAAAATAAACAGAAAATGTTTTATTTATCGCAATAGAAATTGTAACAACCATACAGCTAATTAACAGCTAAATTAATCTGCTTCAGAGTCAAAAACCAACAGCATCAAATCTATATTAATGCATTATATCTAACAATACTTCAGTGAAGACTAGGAAACAACTGAAAATGTACTTTTTACCCCTAATAATGTTGTCTTTGTATTTGGATTAACCGTGCATGTATTTGTAGTAATTATACATAGTTGTTGAAAAGGTCTTCGTTCACAGAATGTGACATCCACAATGGGCAATTAGGCAAAGAATTGTGCGATGCAGCAGTTTCCTTCGGGATCAAAGCACATGTTTCATTTTTTTTTTCGGGCAACATGAAGTGGTGTAGCTCCAAAAATTTACTGTGATAAACCCTTTGGCCTTTAGTTTCATGAAAAAATTATTGGAACAAAATGAACTGGTTATAACCATTTTTCAGCATTTAAAATGGAAACAATTGAAAATCCCTTTGTTACCATTTTCGGTATTATTCTGCTAAAGACTAAAATAAATTAAAAAAAATCTTGAAAAAATCTTGAAAAAAATACATATATTGATGGAAATTGTTAGAAGGCACACTTTTAAAATTGAGAGTTGGAAAATGCTTCAACAAAACTGAGCACTTTTAGAACTTTGGACTTCTAGAAAGTGAAAACTTGAAGAAACAACCATATTTGTTGTAATTATACTTTTATTTTTTTATTTTATTTTTTACTATTTTTATATCCAAACACACAGTCAGACTGTTTAAGTAAAATCATAATTCAATTAACACACATTTTTCCTGACTACATACTGTAACCCCAGCATCAAACGTCTTCTGACTCAAACTGGAATCTCTCATGTACACAACTGCTCATAGCACTAACTAATGAAACACTCATCCAGAAACACTAGCAGTGGACAGAACTCAGAGCTGCTGACCAGCATGTTATCGCCTGCAGACATCTGAGCTCGCCTGCCCTGCTTTAAAACATTCCTATTTACGGTGTGGCAGCACAGAAATAAATAAATGTGTTAATATGTTGGGAAGGCTTCTTGGAGAGACCACTGGTGCCGTTTGTTTTTTCTGTGATGATGCCATTTATCACGCACTGACAGCCCGTTTGTGAAGTGCTGCGCTACACGGTCCACTTCAACTCACCGTCCCGCCATCTCAGCTCTTTGGGAGAATGCATAAACGAGATGCCACAGTGCAGAACCACTAGTGTACATCGCCCGTGGGACTTGCAGGGTGGAAAACTCTAGAGATGAAGTGGGGAGATTGTCCACATAGCGGTGCATATGCACAAGTTGATGACACAGTTTTTTTTTTAACCAAAGAACATTCTGTCCTGCTTTCTGTGTTGTCTTGGTAAAACGTGAAAATACCCTTGTGGTACACCAGTGTAAACTGGTGATAAATTAATAGTAGTTAATAGTACCAACTTTTTAGTGACTTCAGTTTCAATAGTAGCAACTTTTTAGTGACTTCAGTTTTCAGTAGCTCAGATGTTTTAAATAAATAAAAAAATATTCCAGTAATTCACTACTTTTTCTAAGGATCCGAGGTTTCTTACCACCATAGTAACGGAACGCATGTTATGTTTAAGTGGACCGCGTGTTGACCACATTAATCTGGCTCACCAGGTTTGCTGTTGTCCAATGGTTTGCAGTTTTCCAGGATGATACCCACTTCTCTGACCACTCTTCTAACCTGTTCTGTATATCAGATGTAGCGTCGAATAGTCTGATTCATTCTAGTGAATCATTCTTATGGACTTTTCATGTAAATGAAAGATTCAAAAATATATTTCTATGAACTGGATAAAAAAAAAAATCTCTGATTTGACAAAAAGCATGGAAATTACAGGGATTTTTAAAATTGTGTTTTCCATGCTTGGAAAAGTTATGGAAATCAATACAATCTTTATAATCATGGAAAATGCTCTTAAATATTTAATCATCTAGATACTGCTCTTGTGTAGAGTAAAACTTGTTGAAAGCTATAGTGATGTTTGACATGTGAGTGCATCATTTGAGTCGGTTCTTTTCAATGAATTGGGTGAGCTTCACAAATCAGTTTAAATGATTTAGTAGTAACATTTTCTGAATCAAAATGGTATATAAAGATCCTTTTCCAGCAATCAAATATGAATGGAAAAGTCATGGAAATTCATTGGTCAAAAAGTGTGGGAACTCTTCTTTTAGTTTCTTCACTGTAGTTACAGTAGTTACTTTTTGTAAGTTAGTAGCATACAGCAAACTACTTTTTCAAAATATCAGCGTGACTGTAGTTTTTAGAAATATTTAACCTAAAAATGCAAATTCTGACACAATTTACTCAGCCTCATGTTATTCAAAACCTTTATGACTTTCTTCCTTCCGTCGAACACAAAGGAAGATGTTAGGCAGTATATTAATCTCTCACTATTCTCTAGGACAGTCAACTGTGCTGAGAAAATAAATACACATTTTTAGCTTAAATATAGATTTTAAAATGTATGTTGTTTTCTTATTTCAAACCATACAGTGTCACTTAAATTATAGACCTTATTCACAGTAGCGCCATCTTTGATTTTAATGGGAATGACAACGAGGTTGTGAGGAATAGACTTACCATCTCTTCAATGGCACATACGGTACATAAAGCTGAATAAAACTCCTTGATCACATCTGATTTTCCACAACTCATGCTCTCTGGAGTTCTTTGTAAACTGAATGTTCTTGTACAGATATTTTATCAATATTTAGTCTGTGCAACGATCCAAAAACACTTTAAACTACGGTACAGCCCATTGAAGAGACTGTAATTCTATGTCACAGCCTCATTGTCATTCCTAATAAAAATCAAAGAGGGCGCTAGCGTGAATAAGGCCATTCCTGGCTGTAAAAAAAGAGCATTCCATTTAAACTTATGTGCATAGAATAAAAAATAAATAAGAAGTTTGTTCATATTTACAAATGTTCAGTAAAAAGTAAAATGAGTATGAAAACCACTTCAATAGACAGTTCTACAATATGTTAACAAGGTATTGCACTGGTGCCACAGTATACTACTACCCCAGACTCAAGCTTCATGATAACAGCGACACATTAGAGTTTTTAATTCATTACAGTTGTATGTACAGTATATTCACAGATAGTAGTGCTATTCAGCTTAACTCAGTGGTGAAGCAGCTCAGACTATGATCCCAGGGGCTGTTCAAACAGACGGCGTACAACATGTTGGAACAGAACACGAGGATCTCGAGAGACACATTTCCAAATTGAACTAATTTCCTGGCAAAGCCTTTTATAAAAACCTACTGCTTTAATCTGAGAAACGATGATAAGAGAACAAGACGCAATGGTCAAAGACCTCCACCAAGGGACTGTTCACACCAACCATCTAGCAACAATCCAGTTTACCGTTTTTTGGTAAACGTACTCGACAAAGGTTTATAAAAAAAAATTATTCAGCATATCGTGCAGGAGCGCTGTTTTTTTTTTAGATGCTGTGTCAAATTTAACAAGAAATTCTTCAAATTTTAAATTGCATCTCGAGGCACCCCTTTTCTGATAAATTGTATTTGTTGTGATGCATCTAGCTTTTTTAGCTCAAGAATGATATCGGTATTTAGTTATCATCAGTGCTTGGCATGCATCAAAAATTAAAATGCACAGTTTTTTTTTCATAAATTCGACAAATATTTTAATTATCATTTGACAGTTATTTATACAGGTTTGGATTAACATGGGAGTAAGTAAAAAAAATGACAGAATAAGTATTTTGGTCATCTCCTTAACTACTTTGAATAGCTTGTAACTTGGCTTGCTACCGTGCAGTTTCAAAATAGTTTCACTTCAATATGTGGTACACCGAATTATCAGGAGTAAGAAAAGAAACATAGTGGTTCAAATACATCAAAAGCTTACACAGGGTGTTCCCTCCGAGTTTTTCCATGTGGAGGTGAACGATGGAAAGAGGGCATATTTCTGTGACCTTAAATTTTTTTATGAGAGAGAGAGAGAGAGAGAGAGAGAGAGTTGTAGTTCAAGCAAATAGTGCAGGTGGTGATTTATGATTTTCAGTGCTGTGAGATGCAACTTGACATTTTCCTGCTGTGGCATAGCCCAGTTCTGGCTCCATGCTTCATTACGTGAGACTCCCCACACGATTCCCGACCCAGTAAAAATAAGCCCGCTCACCTCAACTGTGAGTGAATGAGCATGTGTGGATCTGTCTCGGGGTTTGGGCTCATTGTGCTTTGCTATTCTCACCTTCTCCAAAATTTCCATATGGCCATGATGCCATTGCTCCAGTCAACCCTTAAACACACACATACAGCTGACAGCAACTCTCAAAGTCTTACCTGGTAAGATAAAGGAAACGGATAAATAAGTAAACAATCACATCTGTGAGCACAAATGGTTGACATTTGGCATGAAGCAGATCATCTCTTATTTATGGATGATTTTATGTCCCTCGCCCCATTCGCACAGGTCATATGACTAATGCCTAAAACTCTGTGATGCATAGCTTTTGTCTATATACTCATCTGTACCTCAAATAATGAGAAGAAACCATGTTATACAATTCCAATATGATTTTTGTTCTTCTAATTAGCCTAACTAAACTGGCTTTTGCCACCACTCTTTGGCCATTTCACCCATAAACTGGAGCTCACACATGCTCATACGTTCAACAGTTCTTCCAGCTTCGGCCACTGGGGGCAGTGGTTTGAATTTCGATTAGCATAGGCTGATTTCAGCAGGGACTAAAAACAATGTTTTTCAATTCGGTTCTTTCTGAGCAAAAACAGTATTTAGTTCTAGTTCAGAAGTTCAGCAGTCTCCTTTGCAAATGGTAACAGATTAGAACAATATAACAGAACGGTTAATAGTGTTCTTTTTTTTTTCTTCTCCCCAATTTGGAATGCCCAATTTCCACTTCGCTCCAAGTACTCATGGTAGTGTAGTGACTCGTCTCAATCCAGGTGGCAGAGGACGAATCTAATTTTCCTCCACGTCTGAGACTGTCAACTTGTGCATCTTATCAAGTGGCTCGTTGTACGTGGTGCATGTGGAGGCTTCACGCTATTCTCCGCTGCATCCACGCACGACGGCACTGTCCCCACTGAGACTGAACCACATTATATGACCACAAGGAGGTTAAACACATGTGACTCTATCCTCCCTAGCAACTGGGCCATTTTGGATGCTTAGGGGACCTGGCTGGAGTCACTCAGCACACACTGGATTTGAACTTGTGACTCCAGGTGTGGTAGTCAGAGTCTTTACTCGCTGAGCTACCCAGGCCCCAATAACGTTCACAGGCGTGTTTGAAAAACCAATTGCAGTGTTGCTAGAACAAGCACTCTGGTCTGGAAAAATGAATTAAGTCACTTGCCTCAATAACAGTTTGCAGTTAATTAACAATTAAGTATTTCATTTTTGGTCCCAGGATTTCAGCAGCAAAACTTTTTACCTACTGTTGCCAAATTCACAGTGTGATCTATCTGGATGTAAAACTTGGATTTGCACAAAAAAATTTAGTGTGAATGCATCCTGAAATGTCATGACCCTTATAATTTCATTAAAATACAGCAAAGGCGTAAGTAGCATGTCTAGTTTTACCTTCTCAAAACTACAGTCTCTGCAGAAATTCATTACACTTAATTAGCATTTCTTTGTAAAAAGCATTAACCCTCATCATTTGCCATAGAAGAAAATCTCTGCGGTGTATTTTACACTAACAGTCGCAAACGCAGCAATTTGTTGCAGTTGTTTCTTGTTATTACTTCAGTTGTTAAGAGAGCAAGAGAGAGAGGAGAGGGAAAAATACGAGAGAACATTCCTAGACATTACTTTGTCTTCACAAACCCACACCCAGACACCTATTATTCACTATTATCTTTTAACAATGAAATTTACTGCCGTTAGAATTGTCTTTAATGCAGCCTGGAGGTAATATCCCATGATTCCCTAGTAGACAGCCACTTCAGCAATCTCTTTCAACTGCCTTCTCTTATTTTTTCATTCATTTTACCTACTCAATAACCTACCCTGAATTTAACAGCCAGCAACAATCTGTGTTTTACTTGTAATGTCGCAGACTGGGAAAAATAAACTGTTAGGACCGATGCCAAGTGCTGTTGTTTTTGTAAAAAGAAATTTGTATTTTGGAACAAAAAAAATAAAACATTTGCATGGAAATTTCTAGATGTGTTACATGCTATTAAAAGCCTAGAATCAATCAAGCGATCAATCTTTATCTATTGGTCTGTCTGTCTATAAATCGATTATATCTGTTATATATTTATTATATTTGTTATATATTTATACATTTATTATAGCTATATTATAAATATATAAACTGAGATTGTGTGTATATTTAAATATAAATGTATTAAATACAAATATAAATGTATTTGTGTGTGTGTGTGTGTGTGTATATATATATAGTATATATATATATATATATATATATACAAATTTGTTATATTTTATTATTATTTTATATCATCAATAATTTATCTTTCTGCTATATATCTATAAGTGTTTATCATCTTTCTATTAAAGTATTTTATCTTTCTTTCATGTATCTGTATTTTGTATCTATCATGTATCATATGATGTATTTATAAATGTGTTTATATTTACCATTATTAAATATTTATAAATATTTATTATATCTGTATCATTATTATATAAATAATTATTCTAGCCTAAAAGTATTGTAGTCTTACATTTTGAAAGAAAATTAATATTAATAATACATATAAATAAATGAACAATTATCTAAAAGAATTTTGAATATTAAAAATATTTAAAAAATTTGCTTGTTGACAGAAACTGATCCCATTTTACCGGCCATTTTAGATATTTTAAAGAGACATTATTTTAAAAGAATGAGCAATACATAAATTATATAAATAAATAAAAATATACTGAAATTATATAAATAAATATAAACATACTTGAATGAAAATACTTGTCTTACATGAAAATTGGTATTTGACGGCATATTCCTGCAGTGATATGATATACTAAAATACATTTTTTGTATTTAAAACCAAAACCCCTTTTAAACAACATTTTTAATACTTATATGATCATTATACATACTATGTTAATGACCTCATATTATTGAGCGACTACATGGAATATTTGTACTTTACAAAATACATTTATCACATCGCAGGGCTATTTATATGAACTGCAATGAATTGCAATCAGGTACAGCATCTAAAAATACACACTTTCCCTTTTACACTCATACAAATTTAAACCTAAAATCGTGATGTTAAAAAAAAAAAGATATGTCCATGTCATTTGTCAACCAGCCATACGCAGTTCTTCACTAAAAATAACTTCCGCTATGGTGAGTGTATATAACTATATTGCTCCCCTGCTAAACTGCATTTTGCTGGAGCAAGAGAGAGACGTTGTGCAGTGTTGTGTTTTGATGACAGTCAATCGTTCATGGCCATGGTGGCATAATCTGTCCAAGCAACTTCAATCTGAAGAGGTCGAGAGTCATCGATCCCGGTCATGGTTCATATTTCATCCCTGGGAACGATGTTTTAATTGACATGGATCTGGTGTTATGGATTATAGGCTCGAGAAAAGACATTTGAGAGAGTATCAAAGCACACCCGGCTCTAATGTCAAGCTTGCATCTTCTCTATATTCGTCCACTCCTCCCTTAATCCTTGTCTTCTTGTTGGCCTTAATCAGATTCAGTGTTTTTTATGGAACATATGCTAATTATTCAGTTTTTTTTCTCATTTACACTGATCAACTAGTCCACAGCAGTGATTGTGTTTCATCATACACTCACCACAATACCACCCCTAAAAAAAATCACTAATCATAAATGAAAGTACTTTGACTGCTTTCCATAAAGCCAGTTAGAGAGGAGAGGACTAATCAAGAGTAGATCAAACGACTCATCTATAATTGAAGTGCAAACAGCACTTTTTTTTCTTTTCTTTATTCCTCAGCAAAGGGCTAATTTAGGCTTTGGCTCTTTAGGGCCTGCTTCTCTTCCTCAAAGTCCTGCAGGTCCATGCAGTATCGGACAACAGATGAATCGCAGCGGTCGCGGTGGGAAATGTAGTTTTGAAGGCTGTTACTCAATGGCTTAGGGGGTCTGGAGTGTACTTGTCTAATTAGGTCAGTTCCTCTAGCAGCTGCAGGTGAGAGGTGCTTACTCGTGTTTGTTTCATTTTGAACACCTCAAGAGACAGCCGGGCTCTAGAGGGTTGGGCTTTTATGGATTTCTGGGGTGATATGAGTTTAAGGCTTTTGAAGAGACTAAAGAAACACATCCTTATTACTATTACCCCATGCCCATGTGTACGTATTTGAATTGTAAACTCTCCTCTTTATCGAATAAAGGTGTAGTCACATTAGATTTTTAGATTTCAGACTCCGATACAATAGAAGTGAATGGGGCCAATCCATAAGAATTAAATCACTGTTATAGCCACAAGATGTTAACGAAATGCTTGTTAGTGTGATAAAATCACTTACTAACCTTTGCTATTTAAAGTTATGTCCAATTTTACAATTTTGTTGCCATGAAGACATACCATCAGTGACAATTCATAAGTCCATCCACCTAGAACTGTAGTCCACCACAAAAATGACAATTTAAACAACTTTGCAGCTCAATTAATACACAAGTTTCAACAGAATAATTATTGTAAGTGCTTTTATATATTTTTATGGCCACAATCTCTTCCATTGTAAGTGCCTCACAGTAACCTTTTTATTTTTTTTTAAAGAAAAGGAGGGACAAGTCATAATTAATGTTCATTTGTAATCAACATTCCGCCACATGCTATTGATTAATCTGAACTTGTATTGAACCTGGAATATTCCTTTAATTGTAATGTGCAGTTGCAGCTTGTATAAAAGAGTAATAAAGTAACTTGAAGAACACAGCTGTCAGCTTGTTTTGGATGTGCAACTGCCAGCTGACATAAACAGGGTTACCACAGTCATGGAAAACTTGAAAAAATTATGGAATCGTGTTTTCCAGGTCTGGAAAAGTCACAGAAATTTATAAAATCTCAAAAGCAATGGAAATTTCTACAGAGTATATACAGTGCTGGGAAGAATATTTGCTTTTGTGTATATCTCATACTAAATTGTTTCAAAAATTAAAACAAAATCTAACATAAAACAAAGGCAATCTGTGTAAACACAAAATAATTTTTTTTTAAATGATAATGTTATTTATTGAAGGAAAAAAGTTATCCAATACCAACAGGGCCTGTGTGAAAAAGTATCAGTCACTAAATCCACAAATCTATGAAAATGCATTAATATCAAATCAACACCTAAATATAACTTTTTCTGCAGCATGAAGTTGGCTAAAAGGTCTCACCCAGTAGCACATTATGCTAAGGTCGATATAAATTCCAGAAATGAGGAAAAAGACGATTGAAATACATCAGTCTGGGAAGGGTTACAACACTCTCTGGGACCCCAAAGAACACAGAGCCATTATCTCCAAATGGAAAAAAAGACTTGAGACTGTAGTGAACCTTCCCAGAAGTGGCCGACCTTCCAAAATTCCTCCAAGAGCACAGCGATGAATCATCCAAGAAGTCACAAAAAAGACAAGAACAACATCCAAGGAACTGCAGATCTCTCGCATCAATAAAGGTCACTGTTCATGACTACCAGAAGAGCATTAAGGCTCATCTGAATTTTGCCAAAACACACCTTGATGATCCTAAAAACTTTTGGGAGATGTTCTGTGTATTGATGAGTTGAAAGTGGAACTGTTTGGAAGACAGAGATCCCGTTACATCTGGTGTAAATCAAACACAGAATTCCACAAAAAGTACATCATACATACAGTCAAGCGTGGTGGTGGTAGTGTGATGGTGTGGGGATGCTTCGCTGCTTCAGGGCCAGGGCAACTCGCAACAACTGAGGGAAACATGAATTCTGCTCACTACCAGAAAATCCTGAAGGAGATTGTCCAGTCATCAGTCTGTGAGTTGAAGCTCAAGCACAAATGGATTATGCAGCAAGACAATTATCCAATGCATAGCAGTAAGTCCACCTCTGAATGGCTCAAAAGAAGCTAAATTAAAGTTTTGGAGTGACCTAGTCAAAGTCCTGACTTAAACATGATAGAGATGCTGTGGAAGGACCTTAAACGGGCAGTTCATGCTCGAAAACCCTCCAATGTGGCTGAATTAAAACTGCAAAGTTCTGCAAAGAAGAGTGGACCAAAATTCCCCCACAGCGTTGAGGAAGACTGATCTCCAGTTATCGGAAGTGTTTGGTTACAGTTATTGCTGCTAAAGGTGGCACAACCAGATATAAAGTTTAAGGGTGCAATTCATTTTTCATGGTGATATAGGTGTTGGATAACTTTTTTGCTTCAGTGAAAAAAATATCTATATTTGAAAACTGTATTTTGTGTTTACTCAGTTTTCCTTTTGTTTTATGTTATATCTCATTTGAAGATCTAAAACAATTTAGTGTGAAAAAACAAAAATGGAAGAAATCAGGAAGGGGGCAAATTCTTTTTCACAGATCTCTCTCTCTATCTATATCTATCTATCTATCTATCTATCTATCTATCTATATATATATATATATATATATATATATATATATATATATATATATATATATATATATATATATCACTCACCTAAAGGATTATTAGGAACACCTGTTCAATTTCTCATTAATGCAATTATCTAATCCACCAATCACATGGCAGTTGCTTCAATGCATTTAGGGGTGTGGTCCTGGTCAAGACAATCTCCTGAACTCCAAACTGAATGTCAGAATGAGAAAGAAAGGTGATTTAAGCAATTTTGAGCGTGGCATGGTTGTTGGTGCCAGACGGGCCGGTCTGAGTATTTCACAATCTGCTCAGTTACTGGGATTTTCATGCACAACCATTTCTAGAGTTTACAAAGAATGGTGTGAAAAGGAAAAACATCCAGTATGCGGCAGTCCTGTGGGCTGAAAATGCCTTGTTGATGCTAGAGGTCAGAGGAGAATGGGCCGACTGATTCAAGCTTATAGAAGAGCAACTTTGCCTGAAATAACCACTCGTTACAACCGAGGTATGCAGCAAAGCATTTGTGAAGCCACAACACGCACAACCTTGAGGCGGATGGGCTACAACAGCAGAAGACCCCACCGGGTACCACTCATCTCCACTACAAATAGGAAAAAGAGACTACAATTTGCAAGAGCTCACCAAAATTGGACAGTTGAAGACTGGAAAAATGTTGCCTGGTCTGATGAGTCTCGATTTCTGTTGAGACATTCAGATGGTAGAGTCAGAATTTGGCGTAAACCGAATGAGAACATGGATCCATCATGCCTTGTTACCACTGTGCAGGCTGGTGGTGGTGGTGTAATGGTGTGGAGGATGTTTTCTTGGCACACTTTAGGCCCCTTAGTGCCAATTGGGCATCGTTTAAATGCCACAGCCTACCTGAGCATTGTTTCTGACCATGTCCATCCCTTTATGGCCACCATGTACCCATCCTTTGATGGCTACTTCCATCAGGATAATGCACCATGTCACAAAGCTTGAATCATTTCAAATTGGTTTCTTGAACATGACAATGAGTTCACTGTACTAAAATGGCCCCCACAGTCACCAGATCTCAACCCAATAGAACATCTTTGGGATGTGGTGGAACGGGAGCTTCGTGCCCTGGATGTGCATCCCACAAATCTCCATCAACTGCAAGATGCTATCCTATCAATATGGGCCAACATTTCTAAAGAATGCTTTCAGCACCTTGTTGAATCAATGCCATGTAGAATTAAGGCAGTTCTGAAGGCGAAAGGGGGTCAAACACAGTATTAGTATGGTGTTCCTAATAATCCTTTAGGTGAGTGTATATATATATATATATATATATATAATTTTTCTAGCTTTTCTCTGCTCTAAAATATTTAAGGAGTTAGATTTTGCTCTTGTGAAGGCAAGTCAAACTTGCTCACAAGTGATACTGATGTCAGATTTGTCAGTGAATCATTCTTTTAAATTAATTAGCTAAAAAGGTTAAACAAATATTCTAAATGATTCGTTAACAAATCAGTCTAAATCAGAATGATTTTTAAAAATATAATCCAGAAATCACAAATGCCTGGAAAGATTATGGTAATTCAGAAGTCAAAAAAATTTGGTAACATTGCATAAAGACTATATCATGCAGATGACCCATACAAGATAACAAAATAAATATTTTGATATAAATTATATTTAGTAAAATTAATCGCAAATACAATGCTAAGTGAAGTAATTGACAATATTATGATTTTTGTCATAATCGTGCAGCACTTATGTCAGTCATGCATGAGCATCACCACGCTCATTTGACCAGTCGATATTACTGGCTTAATCTAAATAATCTACTGAAATTGGATTATTTCACTTGCGGAAAAAAGAAATGAATTGTGGCTGACTGCGAATAGCGTGTTTTTAAAATAGCATGGGTAACTGAGAACTTGTTTTTGTGTGATACTGCATCTATGTCGCTAAGTGGCAGCACAATATAAACAAATGCTTCTGAGTGTAGCTTGAAGGATCTATTTCTGTCTGATCTGATCCTTAAAAGTTACTTTTATTGGTGGAATCTAATGTAGTGGGGTTGATTTAATCATAACAAAGAATACATTTGAGCTGTATTAGACCACATAATTTAGATGTAACCAAATGAATCAAATATTCTGAAACATTTCTACAGTGTAGGGCTTGTTTTTAATTAATAAATTATAAATCTCAAATAATCATGAATTCTAAATAAAATACAAATACTATCTATTCCACTTTACAGCAACACTGCAAACCATCCAGCATAAAAGTTTGTATTGAGCCAAGATGTGAATTCATGATGTTTAGAACCTCTGTTTGACAATTGTTTTGTTGCTGTATGAATTCGCAGAGCTCAACAAACTTGAACTTTGGTACGTAGTGAGGCAAAACTTATTGCATCTTGAACATGCATATGAATGGAAGTGAATGGAACACCAAGTCTTGTGTGACCACACTTTCAGTTTGTGAAAGATGAGTGAGGTAAAGACATGTACCAAAAGTGTACAGTTTGTAGTGTACAGACCATAAAAACTACAGCAAAACGCTTAAAGTTTTCATCTCAGTTTTATTACTCAAAGAAAAGAAAAAACTACCAGTTTGTCCATAGGGGTGTTATATTCATTGTGGCATGTGCAAGGCTGCGATTAGTGTCATTTGCCATATTAAAACAACGTTCAACATCATTGATAGCTGCCGATTTGTTATTTACGTTACCTATGGAGTCGCTAGCAATATTTAAAAATAGATTTGAAGAGGCAGCGTTTTATTTTCAATTGATACATGTCATTTTTCATCATTGTATTTACAAGCATGCTTGCTTTAGATGTGCATAAGGTTACTTCTCGTTTTCTTTTTCGTCACTAAAAATGTCTCCACGTAATAACAATGCCAGGATAGCAAACGCTAAAGCCTTTTTACAAGTCTTTATAAACAAAGGTAAAAACAGAAGGGGAAGTACTGTAATACTGTGTTTATAGCAACATCAAATTAACAGTTTTGTTTGTTTTTTTTACATTTTTAAGTTATGGAGCAATAGAGAAAACTTTGCCATGGGTCAAATTAAGATGTTCAAAGAACATGATTAAAATACAATGCAAAACAACAAAACCAGATAATAAAATAAACACCTGATAATAAACATTGGGCAGGGAACGACAATAGGTGAGGACAATATTTCTACATTTTCTAAAAAAAAATATATACAACAAATTAGAAAAAAAGAAAACGGGTTGATATAGAGTCCCTTTCTTGCAATGACAAAACAACAAATGTAGTTTATTAAAGAATCACACTCGTCTTATTTGGAGTCCTTTTTACATTGTCCACAAAGCATTTGTCTCTTTTGTCCCAGGATCATGAAGAAGTTATATGAGCAGTTGTCTAGAGACTCGTCAAGACTGTTGTGCTACTGAGAATCACTGGCGTACAGAATCATGTGGGATCAGCAGATAACACTCAATAATCGAATAATAATAATAATAATAATAATAATAATAATAAAAGGGAGATGAGTTTAAGGAGAGAAATGCAGTGTGCTTCACAGAAAGATAGGTAATCATCAGCTAATGTAGTTTTATACATAAAAACAAACAAAGAAAAACATTTATTTCAGTCTCAAAAATGTGTGGGATGTAGAAGTAGTCAAAAAATTAGACTTTTATACAAGTTGGTGTGTGGTGTTGAACGGTTGCCCACAGCAGTATTCCAGACACACACACACTCACACACGTGTCTCATGAAGACTACAAACACACTGCACCTCAACACACATACATGTACATACACACTCAAGTCCTGTACAAGAGTTTCAGGTGACTGCTCTGCACCTGCACCACTTTGCCTTCGAGAAAAAGCCCCACGATCCCCTTGTCTGTCTGTGGGGTGATCTGTCCATCTGTCTTGGTCGTTGGACCACAGAAGGCAGAGGTTCATCTCAGTACATGATGGGAGGTTTGGAGTAGGGTCTGTTTTCTGGAATAAAAGAGAGGGAAAAACAGTTAATAATCTTATATAAAATTAAGCTGCATTGAATTTATTAAAATTATAAGCATTATCTTTTATGCAGCATATATAATAATTTGTACAAGATGACAAAATCATAAGATTTGGCTCATACGCAAAAGGTACTACATTTACACCAACCTATCAAAAAGCAGAATTTCAGATCGATACAAAACAGCATCAAATGTTAGCTAGCCTCCTATCCAAAACTATATAGGAAGCGGGTCAGTTTTGCTGGGAAAATCCAAAGGATGTGATGTTTATGTGTGCTCCCGAGAGCATTGCCTCGGTGCTTCTCTTCTGCGATTCAACAGTGACAACAAACTGCAACACTATGTAACGTTATCTTAGAGATGGAATCCAGCTAATGTCTGGCTCCCAGCACAACACCAACTCCCAAGTATGCAAAAACATTTTTAAAAACTTTGATCTACTGAATCCCAGCTGGCTAAGCGGGCATGTGATCGTGGTCGAGCTAAAACTAGAGTGAACATCGGCAGGGCAATTGATTCCTGGAGGGACCTTCATTAGGTTTTGGGGAGCAAAACAGACTCTGAATTTGCATTCTTCTTATTGGACAGTTAAACTTACATAACTGCAAAGCATGTGAAATATAGTTCCATAATGATTGATCTGTATAATTTTAGCTAACTTAGTCTTGCCTGCACAGTAACTGTCATAAACAATGTTAATCTGTAATTATTCAGCAAGTTAAACTACAATAACACATGAAATGATGCTAGGCAATGTACAAGATAATGCAAAAAAAAAAAAAAAAAACATTCATTAGTGTAACGTAACTTGGTTATACAGAAAATATATACATTCTATTATTATAAAACAATAATGCATCGATATATCAAAATGACAGTTGTGATGGAATCACATCAATACTGAATTGTGTCAACATATTTATAAACATCTACTGTCATCATCCACCAAATTTAGCTAACAGCTACTGATAAGCTGGCAAGCTAGTTTAAATGCAGTCAATGCATCATGCAAAGAAAAGTGATTACTTCAAACTACAGTCACGCATAGCCAGACCTATATCCACACTTTGTTTTAGCCCTGTTCCAGCACTGGAGAGTCAAATATAATATACTGTCTCAAAGTTTGTAGTAAAACAATCATAACTGTGTTTAATTATGCTACCTCATCTGTCAGCATAATGCCTGTGGATCATGTTCGGTCTCTTTGTATACATTTAACACATATATACATAATACAGGTTGGTGGAAAGAGTGACAGAATGTGAATTATGATTAATTCACTTACTGGAGTGATATTATTCTCATGGTTTATTGAAAATAATCTCACATGTATTTAGATACAACTTAGAAGTGAAATCTTTCAGAAACAGGGATGAGATTATTTATCAAAATATACCACAGTCACATAGTCTTTGAATACAGACAAACTTTATTACTATTCTAAACGTAAATCTAATCTAACACATATATATACATGAGACAGGTTGGTGAAAAGTGACAGAATGTGAAATAAATGATCAGTACAGTGAAAATGAACTTTATGGAATCTGTTGACAATACCTTAAGAACCATTTCATCCTTCTTTGAGTCTACATCGATTTGCTATCGGATTACCAAAATTATTTAATTAATACACCAGCACTTTGAGCACAATATTGGAGATGTACTTGCATTCTTTGTGTGGCTTGGTTCTTGGTCGAAAGTTCGTTCCGTCAATGTTTTGATCTCGGTATGATCGAAGTTTATTGTCTGTATGAATTATGTGAGGTTAGCTGTGAAGCGAGGCCTTCTCACTCCTCCTCGGGATGTCTAGTCCCGAGCTTCCGTGGATCTCACATGGGCACGTGCAGGCAGAGGAGTGGAGAGTCGAAGAGCCTCAAGAGGATGAAGAGACAAGATGCAAGAGGCAAGAGAAGAAGAGCAGAAGAGAGAGAGAGAGTTCTTCTTGTTTGGAACTATTTGAACTGGAATTGTCCATATCCCCAAAGGTGTCCTGCACCAATCAGAAGTGACTTTTCTGAGTCATATGGTCGACTGGGCTGTCCTTTCCGATAGCTGATTTATAAGTCTTTGTTAGAGATTCTTACTATTTTCCCGCTCAAAAAAAGTGCATATTTAATCATGAACTTTATATCTTGCAAATTGTACAAGAGACATGATATTCGTTGTCATCAGCTTTTTCTATGTAACCAAACAAATGCTTACATACCAAATATGATTTTTTTTTATGGATATTATACATGTAGGTAATAAAACATGAAAATCTCTGGTTACAAGATCATATTGGTTTTACACATCATTGCATTTTATCAAGTTAAACCTTATTGTTACCATTCTTAGTAGAATGAGATGAATCATACAAAATTAAAGATTATTTTTATCAATTATATGTGATTGCACATCGCGTCACCCATTTTAAAGAGGTCCATCAGTCTATAATAATTAATTTGTCAGGTACAAACGTTACCACAGTTCAAAGTTGTGCAAATCTGATGGTCCTTTTAACCTTACACAGAAAAGCCTGGTGTAACTGTGTGGGGGTTCCAGCTGAAGGCCGGTAATTTATGATGTGGACACATTCCAAACTGAAAGGCTGGGTTTTTCTCGTTTCAAATCATGTTGGTGGAATTCTTCTGCATATATAATCTTACACATACTACACCTACACATACTACGGGCAGTGGTGGCTCAGTGGTTGAGGCTCAGTGTTACTGGCCAGAAGGTCGGGGGTTCAAGCCCCAGCACCACCAAGATGCCACTGTTGGGCCCTTGAGCAAGGCACTTAACTCCAGGTTGCTCCGGGAGGTTGTCCCTGTAATAATTGCACTGTAAGTTGCTTTGGATAAAAGCATCTGCCAAATGCATAAATGTAAATGTACACCTTTAAGTTTTGAGACTGGATCATGTTGTGTTTGCAGTGGCTGTGAAGCACTAAATATGACAAACAGCTGGTCCCTGAGGAGCAGGAGCGCTGCACTTAATCGCAGAGCTCACAGCACACTGTAATACAGGAAGCAGTTCATTAGGACTCGAGTGCTTTTACATATTTAACATGCTTGTTTCCGCAAGCACCAACAGATGAGCTCATATGTATGCAGAATGTAAACAAAACTGCACTCGAGGTACCCAGAAAGCAAGCAAGCAAGAGAGAGAGGACAGCATTTACGCCTGTGAATGCTCTATAGACCAGTGGCTCACAACCAGTTTTGCTTCAGGACTCACATTTTACATTGGGAGTCGAGTGTGCGATCCAACACACTATCAAAATTGTTTATTGAACAAAAATAACAAAATGCCTTTAAAGGAATAGTTCAACAAAAAAGTATAATTCTCTTATCATTTACTCACTCTCATGCCGTCTCTAACTCGTATGACTTTCTTTCTTCAGTGAAAACACAAAGATATTTTGATGGAGACATGATGTGAATATATCCATACAATGCCAAAGCCAATGGGGTCCAAGCTCCGAAAAGGACCATATGACTCGAGTGATTTAATCCATGTCTAATGAAGTGATACAATCGGTTTTGGGCAACGCATGTGTACAGTGATCTACACGTGTCGAGCACAAGGAAGTGTAATTGAGTGTCAAATCATGATCGCCAAGGATAATGCAAATGTCAAAATTTATAGTGATAAAGGAGCTGTTCTCACCCAAAAAATGATCATATCACTTCAGTAGACCAGTCGAGTCGTATGGTCCTTTTTGGAGCTTGAAAGTTTTGGACCCCATTGACTTGCATTGTATGGATGTATTCACATCTCCATCAAAATATCTTTTTGTTTTCCACAGAAGAATGAAAGTCATATGAGTTTGAGACAGCATAAGGATGAATAGCCTAAATAATGGGGACATTATCATTTTGGAGTGAACTATTCCTTTTAAAATCAAACATTGACATTTATAAATATTACCACGAACTGTATAGAACTCTATAGGCCCAATAAAGTGCTTCAGTAATTTATTAAAATGACACAGGCTGTACAGGAAAACAGAATATTTGAAATGCATCTAACACAGAACACACACACAATGGAAAATAACAAAACAAACATTTACAGCTTTTATTATTCTTGGTAAATGTAAATTTTGAAATATACTAATCCATTAATGCATTATGAACCAACAACTAAAAATGAATAGTTGTTTTAAAAAGATTAATAAATGCTGTAATAACATATTGTTCATTGTTATTTCACGATACCTAACACCATTACTTATTTTAACAGATTATTGCAAAGTGCTACCATTAAACTTCATTCAAGATACATCTCTGAAAACATGTCCTAATATCTTTTTGCTTTTAAAGATAAATAATCTTATTTTAAGGCTGTTTAGCAATTTTATTTGAAAACAAAACAAGAAATTTTTTTTTTTTTTTGCAGTGTATTGTTGACTGATTGGAAGCATGGCCTTTGATGTCAACAACTAAAGTTATTAAAAGCATTTTCTCACTTTTAAAAGTGAAATTTATTTAATTGCTTATTCAAATCTTGCACACTTGTATTGTTTCCCTGCTGTCCGTGACCTTACCAGAAGAGATCCGCCACCCACCAATTAAGGAAACACTGCCTTAGACCACCCCAAATTTATCAACTTTTCATCATGACTTTGGAAAATGCAATTGGACAAAAGGTTATATGAAAGTTAAATTTTGATTGGTGCTTTGAGAAACAGTCTGTAAATGTAAGTGCTTTCTCATGTACAGCGTGCTTTGTTTATAAACATACATGGAGCGTGCATGCTAAATGCAGGAATGTGTGTGCCGTATAAACGCATCACATATGACATTCATATTATACATGAACTATAATATAAGACTGGCACATTGAGGCCTGCTAAAGGTGAAGAGATGGAGAGATGCTGTGAAGACATAAATACAAGGGTGGTATTTCACTTCCTCTGAAATATGAGTTACAAGTAATATCCTCAAGTGCTATTAATTGAGTCCGAAGGCTGACAGCAGACAGCTGCCATGATCAAGCTGCACCCAGGAGACAGAGGTGTAGATAGTTTGTACACTTTAAGACAGAGACCTGTCAGTGCAGTACACTATCAGTTTAGTTACGCAGGGGCTGGGCCAACATACTAATATTAAATGCTTTATTAAAAACCATACAATAAATCATACAGTAAATTGAGCTTAAAACCTATTTTGATAATCGATTAAGCTTTCATTTATTTGTTCGCTCAATAGGAAAAATGGCAAATTATACTTCCAACATTTTATGAAAAACATTTATCTTGTCCTATGCTCTCCTTCAAACTGTGCAAATGTATGGCTATAACAAAAAAAAATTATGTTCAGTATACATTTTGTGAACAAATATCTAAAATATAATAACTTTATTTAAAACATGCAGTATATTTAAATTTGCATATTTGTGTTAAATAAAATGTTAAAACATAAGAGTACAGACCCAAGAAATGGATAATTACCAGTGTTCAATGTAATCTGATTAATGTAATCAGTCACTGTAGTAAAACATTTTGTAACACATTACATTTAACATGTTTGTAATCAGATTACAGTTACTTAATTCCAGTTTAGATAATTTTAAGTACATTACTTGGTGTGGCAGGGCAGAGGGCGGGGCCGGTCCCATATTAGGCTAATTGAGCCTCTGTGAGGGATTAAGGTCGACTGCAGGGGATCGTGCGGGAGAGAGATCGTTAACGGACATGTCCGTCGTGTGTGTTTGTCTTTTGTTTAAGTTTTATACTAAACTATTATTTATATCATCAAGCCGGTTCTCACCTCCTCCTTTCCATTGAATACGTTACACTGGTGCCGAAGCCCGGGAAGGAGGAGGGATATGCCGTAGTAGAGTTCTCGCCACTACCATCCACCCCAACAGAGCAGCCGCGGCCATCTGCCGGGGGACGAGGAGCCCAGCCGCCTGAAAGAGGACGATGGCCGCCGACCGCGAGGGGAGAAGGGGCTCCTAGCCTACCGCCTGGAGCGGTCAGGGCAGCTGCCAGGGGCGGATGAGTTCCCTACCAGCCGCTGAAATGCGGCAAGGTTTACATTTACATTTACATTTATGCATTTGGCAGACGCTTTTATCCAAAGCGACTTACAGAGCCCTTATTACAGGGACAATCCCCCCCGGAGCAACCTGGAGTTAAGTGCCTTGATCAAGGGCCCAACAGTGGCATCTTGGTGGTGCTGGGGCTTGAACCCCCGACCTTCTGGTCAGTAACCCTGAGCCTAAACCACTGAGCCACCACTGCCCCACCACTGCGGTTTAAGACCGCCGAGCGGGGAGTGGCTCACTGCTGACCACCTGGAGCGAAAGAACCGCTGCCAGGGGCGGGGGAGACCCCTTCTGTTCCCCAAGAATGCGGCGGGGCGTTCCGTCCGCCAGGGGCTGGAGGACTGCCTCTGATCCGCCCAGAGAGGTGTGGCTGTCGTCCGATAGAGGGTGGAGGAGTGGCCGAGGAACAAGCTTCGGTGTATCGGAGAACTGGCGAGTAAGAGATTTTATGTTTTTTTCATCTCTCTCTCTCACTGTCGCTCTGCGTAGGCCTTTTCCCTCTTTTCAATTTTACAGTTTTTTTGGGGGGGGTACTACACTGTTACAGGAAGTACCCCCCCATTTTTATTATTTCTGTTTACCTCCCCTGGTCCCCTCCCTCGTCCAGGTAGATGGGGATGACCTGCCGGCAGACTAGACTTAAAGCACGCCCTCCCCCAGGGAAAGGGGGTGTACGTCACGCCGGTGGCTCCCCTGCCTGAGAGAACGAGGGAGGAATGTGGCAGGGCGGAGGGCGGGGCCGGGTCGTGATCCTACACACCCGGTCCCATATTAGGCTAATTGAGCCTCCGTGAGGGATAAAGGTCGACTGCAGGGGATCGTGCGGGAGAGAGAGATCGTTAATGGACAAGTCTGTCATCTGTGTGTTTATGTTGTCTTTTAAGTTTATCATTAAAACTATTATTTATATCGTCAAGCCGGTTCTCGCCTCCTTTCCATTGAATACGTTACACTTGGGTTGAACATTTCTAAAATGATTATGCATAAACATTTAAAACTTGTATTTGTATGTTCATATATACATCTGTTTGTGTTTCTGTGACATCTGCAGGGTGTGTGACAATGGAGGAAAAATAGAGATTATTTTGAGTTCGTTGAGCAGGAAAAAGTGTTTTAAAAAGAAACTTCAAAGTAATCATGATTAGCAAAAAAAAGTAACCAGATTACATTTTAGAATAAATTTTTAGTAGATTACTTTTGAGTAATTTACCCAACACTGATAAAGACATTTGTTGTAATTTGTTAATTTATTTTATTTTGTTGATTCATTTCTGCAACTTCCTCACTAGCGTCACCCAGTGGCGAATTCTCAGGTTCAGCAAAGCCTTCTCTGCTGGCCTAACATGCCAAATAAATCAATATTTTTCATCCTTTCATTCTCAATCACCTTTTTTGCCTATGTATCTTTAATCTCTTTCCACTCTTAATCTACAAATAAAGAGAAAAATGAAAAGTTTTATCCAGTCAGAATATATTCCTTGATGCTTACAAGCAAAGTGTTACATCTGTTTCACAAATCACATGCCCAAAGCAGCGAGTGAGACTGAGCTCCACCCCTTCAGACCTTCAGAATTTCTACAGAATCCCTCATCAGTGCAAATGAATGGGCAACTAAAGGGTGTGATTTTTAGGATATGTCCCAGTTGAGGCCTTCTAGCTGGCCTTGCTAATCTTGCTGACATGTTGGCTGTCATTACTCCCGCTATCGCCTTTGAGAAAGAGATCCTTATGGATTTAAAAACACAAGATGTTCTGCATGACCGTGTGATTGCTTAATTTATTAAACAGGAAAAGAGGACTGATTTTCACTACAAGAAAATAGATTTTTGCATCGTTATAGCAACATCAGGAGTTTTCCAAGTGTAAATTAGGCTGCTGGAGCATTCAGTGTCAGATCAAGTCTTGAAAAGTAGTGCTGCGTTACATTCATCTCGGAAAGTCAGATTTTACACCGTCCTACTTGGAAAAGTGCAATGGAATGCATCTTAAAGTCAGAATTACAACTTGTAGGCTCGTGCAGAAATTCTCAACTCCGAGATGCAGGGGCATGATGTCACACAAACATAGCCCTAACACTCAGGGAGATATATAAAGTAAGTGATAAACATGCAATTTATAAAGTAATATCGATAAATGAGTTAGTTTCCACATTACATGATATTAAAGCTTGTTTAACAAATGCTTGCAGAAGCAGGTGAATAAAACATTATAATATCTTTTGATATTCATACACCTGAAGCACAAATACTAGTGCTGCAGCATTGTTTATCAGCTGGGTTGCTAGGAGACATCTCTAATGTGACTCAAACGCCTGCTAAGCTAACGGGAGTGTTGCAGTTAGGAATATTCCACAATAAACTTGAATGGAACGCAGCATAACAGTGTACCCTGACAAAACTAAATTTATTGCAAGCAACATTTAAATTGCAAATATTATTAGATAGATTTTTCCATGTATTATAGATCTCCTTAGAAGATTCATATGAAAATTTATGATTTTTGAATGTCGTTCATTTCACAAAACAGTCATGCTGCAGTGAAAATAAGGCTTGCTTCAGCATTAAGTGTCGTTTCATGTTCTGGCATGGATGTGTTTTTAAAATGTCAATTGGTATTATTAGTTAGCTGTGACATAATGTATGAGGCCTAAAGGCATAGGATGTCTTATTCAGTGTGAAACTGTGTTTTCTTGGCATGAATCACACGGAAGGACTAAACATTAAATACATGGACCGCCACTGGTGTCACTGACAAAATAAAAAAAATAGATTGTTTTCAAACAGGTTTTCTGAACAAACCCCCTCCCCCCTACTCCTCCTCTTTTTTTTTTCTTCTTTTTCCATTGGTTTGCCCTAAAACTAAAGCAGTTGTTTGAGCCAATGTTTGCTGTGATCGGGATGATTATACAGACAGAGTAATTCTTTAAAAATGCCACAGAGTTACTCATTCTTGATGTTTCATCCTAATTATATCACCGCACGATGCCAATTAGTAGGTCAAAAGCTTTAGGATATGAATGGCACTGTATATGTTCTAAGCACAGTGCATATGGATGTGGAAAAGGTCACAGTGAATCTACACAAATAATTTTTGCCCTGACTGTTGACACATCTGCAGGATTCTGCAGACAAATTGACATATGGTAAAATGTGTTAAAAGGAATTAAGTGCAACATTCTTACTGGTAGCTGAAAGCAAAATATTTAATAAAGGAACACACAACGTGTTAAGTGTAGATTGCTGCAAAAGATGCACGTTTAGACAATGTGCACACTAATTCATTTAAGTTTGAAAACTTTGTTTTCAGTTTCCTAATGTCATTGTATTCAGAAATGGAAAGCATTTTTGGTGGAGGAAAACACTGTTCCAGTGTGGATAAGAGGAATAAATGTAGCAAAATCAATGGGTAAATTGACCTACATTTGCACGTTCAAGACAATTGGGTGATTTACATATGAATGGATTTAAGACAGGGCTATGTTTACTCTTTTAGGTGTTAGCACTGGCTCTAGTGAACTGAAAAATTCATCAGCACACATTCAAATTTACAAGCACACATAAGAGTGTGGTTGAAAAGATTTTGTGTGTTAAAATTATTTATTACTATATTATTTACTACTACAACTACTATTTTGATACAAAATCATATTTTTCATGATTTGATAATTCGATAATTCTTTAGTAATTCTATTACTATAAATAGTAATTACAAGATAAAGCATGGTTCTGCAACAGCCTTGTAATTTGCTTGACTGGGCATTTAACCCCCCACCACAGAATTTGCATTTCCTTACTTCCTGCTTTGTAATAATACTAAAATTTAAATAATACTTTTTTATAATTTTATCATATTAATTGTAAGGATTTAAGAATAGACCACTGAAAAGTCCATGTCCATCAACTACTTATCTGAATAGGCTATAAGCATCCTATGGTGCTTCTCTGAATATCAGAAACATGCTGAATCCAGTGTTTAAGCTCATCCTCTGGAAATGTAGCAACTCACAGACTTTGAGGGCAAAGTCTAATAATCACTGAGGGCAAACAATAATATCTAGTGTTTCATTGATAATTTTGTTTTTGCATGCAGAGTGAATTGCGACTCATAAGCATGGCTAAGTGATCAGCTTGAAACATAGAAGGAACATTACCAGGTCCCACAACACATCCATGCCAACCTGCTAAAGATGGAGTTCTATACATACATGTTTTTTGCTGCAACGCTCCTATAGGCGGAAATCACACGCTTAAAACGATTACAATTTGTCGTCAAATAGCATAATTTTTTTAATCGCACATTTGAGCAAAAGTGTCACACTATATAGCCCTGATTTAGGAACTATTTAGACAAAAATATGTTATCTGCTTGTTTTGAGAATAAGACTCAACTGAGCGCAATTGTAATGACGCATTTTTAGAGCTTTTGGGAAAAACACTCTTTCAAGCGGAGTTCAGTTTGCTTCTCCAACACGTTGTGGCTTCTTAATTACATTTTCACCTCACCTCTCTCCCTTCACCATTCCACACTTCTCTTAATCGGCTTGTTAAATGATATCACCTTCTTTTGTGTTCAGCAGTTTTCTGTTAGCACCACTTGTCTTGATTAATCAGAAAAGGCACGGGTCATCGTGATGTCCCAAAACAGAGGTGGAACCTGAGAAAGCGCAAAAAGCTTTTAGCCCGACAAGTGCGATCTGGGCAAGGACAATCAAGACTAATGAAATCAGCTGTCACTGCCAAGCTTGCAAAACTGTGAAGTCTGACTTGGGAGAGAAGCATAGGCTAATTTGATTTTTGCCGGCTGTAATGGATAAATGTGGTGAGGCTCGGGAGGGGAGGGGCGGAGCGGACAACAGACTTCATACACAAACTCCCCAGGTGGGTCTGCTGCCAGACTTTGAAGCTGATTGCGCTTCAGTCAGAGATTGTAGGATCATTACACCTTGAGTTTTCCCTTCCAGGACAAAACCAAGCATTCTGTAACCAGTTGATTTAATCGGATGCATTATTTGCAATATGTTTGTTACATTAGTTTGTTGTTTAAACTGAATTAGGGCTGCATGATTGACAAACATTTCATTAGCTAATTATTATTTCCCTTGATATTACAACTTTAATTATAAATTTTGATTAACTGTATCCAAATTATCTAAAACATTACCAAAAATGCTTTTGCTTTGGTACTAAAGCTATGCGTTAACAGAAGCAAGTGCTCGTAGAAAGCACTCACGTCTGTGTACATGTATTTGCATAAATATGTTTCTTGCCTTTAGCCCAAAGTATACTTCGGTCAGACGTAAACACTAGGTGTATGCGTACAGGACATGTGACGCAAATTCCGTCATCAGCAATGTGCTTGCACTGAACGCATGTGCCCTGTTTTTCTAACCAGGTGTACTCTGAACATGCAAAATGTGCATGTCGTGGGAATTATTTGCACTAAGTTTGTCCACAAGGTGGCATGACACACCGTTGAGCCGTTGCTTTCACGAAGAAGCACTAGAAAATTTAACAACACAGAAAAACAACACGAGATGACGGTAGAAACTACCAACAGTGGATGTGCATCAAAAGCATGTGTTGAGGAGGTCGGGAGATACCTAAATTTGTACCTAAACTCGAGTCTGAATGAATACAAAGACATCTTTATCAGTCTATACTCCTAAAGATAAATAGTTCAGTATCTCAAAGCAGTTGTAGCGTGCATGTGCCAACAGCCTGTATAAGTATAGTAGAAGTATAGAACTTCAGGCTTTAGTTTACATTTCAGGGACTTTATCATTTATAGCATTTTAATGAAAATACATGCCTTGAACCCAGCTGAACATTATGCCAAAGGGGCTGTTCAGACCAAACGTGTTCTTATGCTAAACAAGCTAGTTGTAATGCAACAAATAGAATGTAGGTGTATTTAATGTAGGTAAGTTCTTTTTAACTTGACACGGAGTGGAAAAAACATTGCCTCGTGTGAGATTTTGAAAAAACAGCACATTGCATGCAACGATCAAAGACATCCGTCAAGTGCATGTGTACATGGAAAAACAAATAAAAAAACATACAAATGCATGCAAAACAAGGTTGGTGTAAATGGCCCCTAACAATGCCTTTTATACCTGACTATATTCATAATATAGCACTACCTCTTGTATCTTATTCTTTCAATATAAACTGTTGACACAGTGGAAGTGAATTAAATGCAATGCTGTAATCAACACTTTTCACAATTTCTATTTTATTTTACTTGTGGCAGCTGTAATCACGATCTAAAAAATTCACAATTAATTATGTAGCCCTAAATTGAATTTTATTGACTTGACCTGTACTGAAACGTATGTTTGTTTTTAAAAGGTCTCAAAAGTGTTTTTTTTGTTGTTGTTTTTTTTTCATGTTGTAGGGCACTGTATGAGCAATACTATATAGAGAGAGAGGGCAAAGAACTGTATCAAAACGATCAGGGAGATTATTTTGTTCCTCATGTTAGCCTCTGCATTATGGGTGCATAGTCGGATCTTAGTGTTTCCTGGTTCTGCTGGTTGCTCTATAGGTCAGGGGCATTGTGATGGAGCTCTAACACTAATCCTTTCTGTTATGCTTACATTAGTGACAGCTCGATTCTGAGCCACAGCAGTGTTCAAGCAGACTATGTAATTGCATCAAAAGGAGTTAGAGATTGCTAGAATTGAGTCTAGAATCTGGACCGCACTTTCTTGATCTGGCAATCTCTAATCTGATTGGCTGGCTTTTATACTACTTAATTTATTTTTATCAATCTGCATGGAAATAAAGTCTTGTTATCAACAATGAGTGTATTTGAGGTTGAAATATTCTGAGAGTTTTCCAAATTAATGTTTTCACGCTGGTCTATTATTGTGGTATAATCTATTTCAGATAAACCCACCCCTAAACACCACGTAAAAGCAAAATTGAATGGTGGTTTATCGCTTGACATGTTGGTCAGATAGCTCTTCCCATCAAAGTAGGCGGTTATTGGTCAGAATAAGCTGCAGTGTGGACAAGACCTTTTGCCACTGAGTACTAAACTTTTCTCAAGTCACAAGCTACTTGAAGCCTCATGAGATATGGAAAGAGCATGCTCCATTCTGTCTCCAAGATGTTGGCATACAAAATAACAATTTATATACTTCTCTGTAGTCTAAGGCTGTATGTCTTTGATCTGGAGGTTTTGTACATCTGTAGTTAAAACATAAAGACTTTGAAACCTGAGTGTACACATTGACTCAACCGGAAAAGCTAAGATCACCCAGCGATGACCTCCTCATACTGTGAGTGAACCATGGGGCTGTCCCAAAGAGAAAAGGCAATATCTACTCAGCAAATGCTTCAGCAGTGCTCTGTTACAGCACCGCTGTCAAAGCCCAAAGAAAAATGGACATCTCTTTATTTCCAGACTGTGAAATTGGCTATATAGGAGAAAAAACATTTTCGCTGTAGCACTTTGCAACCCATTTCCGCTGCATCTTCTGTAAACATATGTATTTATTCACCTTCCCCCAGCCCCACATTTCAATAAGATGTACAGCAGCGGGTCTTTAATTCGCCGTCAGACGTGTTGATAATAGGTCCCATTTATCAAACGCAACTTTGGGCCAGATTTGGGAGGCTGGCTTATAGGGAAGGGGGGGAAGACAGATGGAACAGGGATAAGAATGAAACTGAATGAGTGTGTGCAGAATGGGTATAAAGCGCAAATACATCTTGGGGAAAAGAAGCGTGAAAGGCACATGCGAAAGCACCAGTTTTTAATCTCCCTCCTGAAAGAGTTGGACATCTTCAAAGGGGTTCAGTAAGACGTAAGGCAAGTTCAGGGAGTGACTCTGGTTACTTTCTGGAAGTTTTATGAAGGGGTTAAGCCCCAATTTGTGGCCTCTCTGGGACCATATGTACAGCACATGGCTGTTGGCATCTACCCTTCATTTTAAACTTTCAAACATCCTCAGAGGATTACAACAGCTGATGGTATGATTTCAAGTCTTTAGTAGACAGTAACTCGTAAGTGTCATACAAACAGAGCAGAGCAGTCTGGTTTTGTAAGTAAAAATCCCATGCATTTCCCCATAGGCGAGGTAGTAATTGATGGTATATGCTTCTGCTGAAGCTATAAGTTTGTGTTATTTCAACTTCATTTTTAAATTCTGTTTAATAGCAGAAATTCTAGTGAAGGACTTTACTACCCATTATCCAGCAGAGAAAGATCCACCAATCAGAGAATTGGCTGGTTGTATATGACAGCTATGTTTGATTTTCGGTTTAGTGAGTGTTGGTATAGTCAATTCCAGTTTCGCAGGGCACCAGTCAAGAGGTGCACAATCAATCTGGTGTGATCTGCATTTATGCTGCTGACAGAGACCATTTCCATTGTCTCTTATCACGTCTCCTTTGGAAGTCTTCCCTCACAGCAACAATAACTAAAGCCCTGCTCACACCGTGACCTGATCTTATTCATTTTTAATGAGCGTCATACAGCCGAAAGTGAGCATGCATACACTTGCATCGTGGAAGCTCACATGCACCATCTTGCGCACAAGCCAAATGCGGCCAACTTAGTTTGCCGTATGAGTTCTGCAGTGACCGCTCACTCCCATGACACACTGTGAATGATGCAATCGTTCTCCCTATGCTCTTAAAATACTTGCAATTCATTCCCTCATGAAAAATGTTAAGTACACAGTACCTTTTGTCATTTTGTTCAATTTTCAACCACTTGAAAAGCAGCCCCTCACAGGGAAAAAATTATGGCAAAAACCCTTCTGTGGACATTCTATTTTATCTACACTTTTCAGCATTGAATGAAATGTTTATTTCTTGTTGCCATTCAATCTGAGATTTACTTCTTTATGAAGGATAATTGGTTTGACCGATATTTTTAACCGATATTTACACATTTCCACTGAATCGGTTATCGGTTCCTTAATATTGGGTTTAGCAATAAAGTTGGGCACAAAAGACTACGTTACATATATTAAATAGAGGGGCTTTAAACAAGTGTATATTGCAACTAAAACTATTCAAATTAATTATTTGAAGACTGTGCAATATTAGTTTTGTAAAGCAGTTCACCAGAGGCTAGTGATGTTAATGTGCCTAATTTTTTTTTAAATCATTATGTGGGGGCCTGGGTAGCTCAGTGGTAAAAGACGAGTCACATGAGGTAACTTCCACGTGGTCACTATAATGTGGTTCGTTCTCAGTGGGTGCATGGTGAGTTGAGCATGGATGCTGCAGTGGGTGGCGTGAAGCCTCCACACGTGCTATGTCTCCGTGGCAACGCACTCAACGACCACGTGATAAGATACACGGGTTGAAGTTCTCAGACGCAGAGGCAACTGGGATTCGTCCACTGCCACCTGGATTGAGGCGAATCACTACACGACCACAATGCATACTTGTTATTGGACATCTAAACACAAAAATTATCAGTATTGTATCAGCCGTTAAAAACCAATATGATTTTCTATTTATTAGGATCTGAAATAGTACGTTTGTTTTATGTTTTATGTAGTTTTAAGTTTGTTTGACATGAAATGTTACGTTGACTGTTCTGCCAGTTCACGCCTCCTTGCCCGTCCTTTAACTGTTACAAGATACAATGTGTATAACTTCTTACCTTGTACAGCTGAGTTCTCCTGCTGGTTGCTGTTATGTTCAGGCTTCAGCTCTGGTATCACTGCCTCTGAAACCAAGTAAGCCATTCAGTTAGAGTTCTAGCTACACATCCTTTATCAGTAAAGCATTTTTTTAATCAAGTCCTATCATTTGTGCAGACAAAATGGGTCTGGTCACATTAAAGTCGATATAAAATGGCATTTAAACCCATTTAGTTCTGTAATGTGACATGTTTATGACTGAAACAGAATATTTAATGAGGGGGAAAAAATGTAGGGTGGGATTTAATTCTATCCATCGGAAATGTATTGATTTGTGAAAAGTGTGCATTATATACCAGAATGAAGTCTGAGTTAACTGGCATTAAATTACTGCATTAATTACTGGCCTAGAATAGTGACAAAATAGCTATTTAGCTAATGGTTAATATTAGTTCCAACCTCGGTCATGTCAACTCAAAAGAAAAGTTATTTCTGAGACTATTTTGTACTTCTAAAACATTGCAGTTCTGTTTTTGCAGTTCAAAACAACAGAGCTCACATTTGCACACATGTACTGTATATAATAGAACATCACAAATTCATATTATGCATATGTTGGGCAATTCCATGGAAATGTCAACCACAAAGAAACAGCAGCATTACACAAATAAACAAAGAGAAAGGATATTTATGTGAATATTTATGAAAAGATGTGACGTAACGGCAGACATTCACAGTATGGCTGTTTTTCTGGCATTCCCCTCTGCATTCCCAGATGAAAGGCAAAAACAAAAGGCATTTTTCCTATTTAATTCATGTTTAATCAGCCCTGGCCTATTAATTGCCCCAGCACTCCTCAAAACGCTCACAGATGTCTTGCGATTTTTGTTTTCTCCATTCAAATTGTGCTTCTGTTAAGATATTCACAATTAAACAAGTATAATCAAAACAACAGCGAACAATTAGGAAAATGGATTGGCCTTGATAAGTGTGCACATTTAGAGCATTTATGATAAACATCAGGCTCCATTTCCCCAGCTGAGATTATGATGCTAATGCATCGCTAATAGTTATGACCGAGACGGAAATACCAATATCAGCACTGATAAAGAAACATGAGAAAGAACAGAAGGTTGGTGAAAATATTGACGGGCAAAACGAATTGAATTTCTGAACATGCAGATCTATAAAGATATTTTGAGAGTATATCACAGGATAGACTTGAAAGGGAGATGCAGTACGTCTTCACCATACAATCTAATCAGAACATATTTGAGGTTTAATATATACAGCTATGTGGAGCAAGATTTTCTACCAATTAGATTTCACTCAGGAGCCGGGCTATCCAGATCAACACCATAGAAATAATCATAATAATAAGAAAAAAGTTACAGACTCTACACAGCCAATTGTAGCTCTCTCTAAATGTATCCTTTGGGGCCGTACACACAGGAAGTGGTCTTGCGATCAAAATCCACTAGATATTGCACAATTAATAGGAACAAAATGCAGGTGTCTTGAGATGTGTTTTAAACACGTTGTTATTAACCTGACATTTAAAAAATGTGACGCTCATGATGTGAGACGATGCAAAACAGTGAGTGTCGTGTCTTGACCGTCAAAGATGTGCTCTTCATTTCGCACATCATTTGTATTACTCTGAAAATAGTAAGAGCTATGAATGGTCACTAAGTTATTACATATTTGTCTAATATGTATTGAAATGTCATGAAATGAAACCACAAGCCTTTGATTTATGAAAAAGTACAGAAATTTAAGTTTCAAAAAATTAGAGAAACAATACCAAATGTACTGAGTTTTGGGGATTGAAGGGAAATGTTCTTAACTGTTCTAACTGTCCTGAAAATCATGTCACAATGCAAAACAGAATTAAGAGTTCTAATAGTAGACTGCATTTTCTTTACAAAATATGATTTCTAAGTTTTTTCTTTCGGTTATGGGGTGACATGTGACATGTTTCGTGATATTTTCCCAGTTAGTGAATTAGACCCGTTCTTGTGTCAAAGAGCAGAAGCTCACCATTGAGACTCATTCGGAGGCTCTCAGGAGACGTGGCCTGTTTGAGGGCCTGCTCCACCTGCTCTCTCCTTTTGGACTCAAACTCCAAAGCATCCTGCAGTTTCCTCTTTGCCTTCTTTTCCTTCTTCAGACGCTTCTGAATGGTGGCTAGTGAAGAGAAAAAAGAGGTATGATTAAACATTCAGATGTAAATCACTTCGCTCATTCAGCATGGTGTCTGAGAACACAAGGAGATGCCAGCGTAGACTGACATTCACAAATTAGACTCTTGAAAGTGCTCCTTATCACTTGCAAAAAAACAACAAATACATATGGTGTGCTACATGCAACAGATATCATATATATATATATATATATATATATATATATATATATATATATAACATTTTAAGTTATTTAGACTGTCTTTCACATATAACATAAATGGAACAATGTAAATATGCCCTTGTTAGTGGTGCTTTCTAAGGAAAGCATTACTATTAGGCAACTAATGCTCATATTTAGGGGGAAAAAAATCCCATAGGAGGGACCTGAGCGATATCAGAGACTATTTAGCAGAGACTAGGGATGGTAAGATTCAGCTGATTCGCATCGGCATAAAAGTTAACGATGCGATGCATCAATTTAAAAAAGTGTGCATCGGATACAAGTTGGCATTTGTATCGCGATGCAATGTTTTCTAACATATTTGCATCGGTAAAAAAATATTTACTTATATATAATTATTAGTAATGCGCTATACTTTTATTATTTGGAAAGTGACCAATAATTTATATGTAGATTGATTTCTCCTCTCTAAACTGTTTCTCTAGCGCATTCTCTCATCACCACTGCTGCTATGTGAACATGATTACGGAGACCGAGGCATGTCCTGAGAGTCACATAGAACAGTACTGCCCGGATAATGCAAAACTGTCTGATTCCATTTAGTGCAAGTCATCAGAATAAGGTAAATGCCCTGTAATTTGTAATCTTTTGTGCTGTAGGTGTTTTAGGTTTAGTGTTAAAACTGAATGATATCAACATTGAACATTATTATATATTTTTTTTTATTGATTAGAAGATGAATTCCATGTAGAGATACATGCAGTAGTCCCAACAAGCATTTAAAAAAAAAAAATGAAACTGTTTTTTTTAGTCGGTAGATCTCATTGCGTTGGTCATTTAAATGTAGATCATCATGCAAAAAGTGTGGGCACCCCTGACATAGAATATAGATTAACATGGCAGAGGCAGAGCTGCATCTTCCACCAAATTATTACAAATCCAATGTTTGGAAACTCTTTGAGTTTTATAAGAGAGATGGAGATGCAGTTTGTAAAATATGTCATGCCTCTGTATAATATACAGGCTGTACGTGTAATTTAACAACACACTTGAAGCGCCGACACAAAAGCACATTCGTCTGTTGGCAAGTTACAGAACATTTCTTCATTGTTTATCCCTGAGCATCCTTCAGTTGTTTCACTGGTAAATGTGTGAACTGTTAAAAGTGTAACTGGAGACAGAACAGGAAAAGAACATCTGGTTTTATTTCATCTTTTTTTTATTTATCTTTTGCACTACAAAGGCCTTTTTGTGAAATGTCCATGCGTTAGAAGTCAGAAGGCACTTAAGTTCATTTATGATTTGCTGTCTGTCTGAACCAAAGAAATAAAAGCAAACTATCTGTAGCCTACCATATTGAATTGCATATTTTCCCATTGCATCGTATTGCATTGAATCGCATTGTGTTGAATCGAATCGAAATCGGATCGCACTGCATTGTAATAGGGGTGAATTGTATCGCATTGCATCGGTAGCTGCTTCATATGTATTTTTAATGTATTGTATCATTGGCTTTGCATCGAGATGCATATTGCATCGGCCTCAGTTATGGAGACATACATCCCTAACAGAGACAGACCACTTCTATTCAAATGAATGGGAGAAATTGAAACGGTCAATGGATGTAGAAAGGAAGTCCCGCCCTAAAGCTAAAAGAGCAAATTACCTTTTAGATACACATATTGCCTGTCAATCAACTCAAGAATGCGCATTAGCTTTACAAGCCATGACTTTTTAGTTAGGTTTATCTGAGGTAAAGAAGCACAATTTATGATACCAGTGTTGTTAGATTTTAATTGCTGATTTGAAATATGTTTTTTTTGGAGATTTCGGTCTTTCACCATTAAAGTAGATTGGAGCTGCACTAGCATGCCGTTTCTTTACATAGAAAATAGCTGCTCGAGAGCATTCCAAAAATGGCTAAAAAGACTTTGGTGATATCTACAGTAGGGAGCAGAATATCATAGAAACATGAATGTAGTCTCTTTTGAATTGGACAGATAAGAAACCACTCAAAGCACATTAGTCTCGGAGCAAAGTTTGTCCTTATTGCCCTAACTTCTGCCTTCAATCGAATTGTGACTTAAGTTTTCATGTAACTATTAAAGATAATTCAATAATAAATAAATAAGTTAATATAAACCTACTATCGTGCATTTACAGTCCAACAGAACAGCTGTACACGCACACCTATTACCAACACATCGTCTTGACACATCATGCTGTTTTCACACAACACAATCTTTGAATGTGTGCAAACATAATCGAGTTTGTGTATATGTGGATTCACAGCAATTAACAGCTCTTTGAAACGTGCATAGTCTGGCAGAGGACCATTAAAAGAAGTTCCCTATGTATTCACTCAAAGTGTTAAACGCATGTCGCTTCCTCCTCGCACCTCTAATTACTCGCCTTTGATTGGCCAAATCATCCGTCATAAAAAACAAACAAACATGTATTTAAATAACATTAAATGCTACATCAGCTTTGGCTAATAAATTATTGAGGTGTTTGTACACACTGTCAGAGTTGCTATCCAGCTGGATAATTGGCTTAATTTCTTGGCACATTCGGCAGGATTCAAATTGGCAGTTAATCCACTGGTGACGCGGTTTGGTTGCGATGTAAGGAGAGAATTGGTGGTGTACATAGATTAATTTACATGTTGTTTCTGGAGTGCTGTTCATGCATTCATGTGTGTACAAAAACCTATTTATGACCTAAAGGGTAACCACACCTTTTAAACAATAACATTTTCCCAGAATGACCAGTAATTTGAGATTATTATTATTATTATTATATAGAGATTATTTGAGACGTAAATTGAAAAATTTAGGCCACATTCACACTAATTAGTTTAAGTTTGAAAACTCCATTTTCAGTTTCCAAATGTCCGTTTTCTTCTAAAATATGTGGCAATGGAGAGCATTTAAGAAATGCTTGATTTTCAGTGAAAAATGCTGTTCCAATGTGGATAAGAGGCGTAAATGCAGCACAATCGATACATTTTATAACAAAAACATATTATTGTGAACATGGCCTTATATTCATGATTAGCCATTCATTATTTTTGTTATGGCTGATAACAGGTGTGATGGTTGATATTATAAATAGTTTAAAATATACTGATAGAGATTGGAGGTCTCCAACCCAAACCTGAGGTTCATGTCAGTTTTTCCAAGTAGCCTATAACTTCTTGTCAGAGACTATTTAGCCTGAACAGACCACTGATATTAAATGAATGGGAGATATTGGAATGCCCAACAGCCAACGGATATAGAAATGTAATTCCCGTCTTTTACGTAAAAGAGCCAATCACCATTTAGATATCACCTGTCAACTAGCTGAACCAGCCTGACAAATAATTTGATTTAAGCCTGATCTGAGGTAAACCACAGAATATGATACTATAGTTGTCAGATTTTACTGCTGATTTTAAATATGTTCTTTAAAGGTAATCTTGACCAATCATTTTGGAGATTTTAATCTTTCCTCATTCAAATACTGTAACTAGGAGCTGTACTTTTATGCTGCTTCCTTACATAGAAAATAGTTGCCCAGCCTGCCCAGGAGCATTCCAAAGATGGCTGCTAAGTGGACTGACTTGCCTTGAGAGGGACTTTGTTCTGGTTCGAGTTTGTAATCAATAAAAAACCAAGTTACTATATATATATATATATATATATATATATATATATATACACACACACACTCACCGACCACTTTATTACGTGCACATGTACACCTACTTATTCATGTGATTATCTAATCAGCCATATAACAAATCAATCAGATACGGGTCTGGAGCTTCAGTTAATGTTCACATTAACCATCAGAATGAGGAAAAAATTTGATCTCAGTGATTTGGACCGTGGCATGATTGATTGTGCCAGATGGGCTGGTTTGAGTATTTCTGTAACTGCTGATCTCCTGGGATTTTCACGAACAACAGTCTCTAGAGTGTAAAGATGATGATGCGTAAACAAAAAACATCCAGTGAGCGGCAGTTCTGTGAACAAAAACAACTTGTTAATAACAGAGGTCAGAGGAGAATGGCCAGACTGGTCCAAGCTGACAGGAAGGTAGCCCACAGAGCTGACAGAGGTGACAGAGCTATGGCAAGTAGAAATCTGGGGAAAAGCCATTATTCATACATTTTGAGAAATGAACAGATGTAATATAGTATAAGCATAACAAATAAAACAATTGAACAGTATTTTACAGTAATTATGTTTATGATTGACATACAGTAGCTTATGCTTGTCAATGAGGTCTAAAATGTTAATACTTTTGATATTGGCAACAATCAGGCATGATCTATCTCAGGGTTCTTCCAAAAGTTCATAAACAAAAGTGTTTAGTTTTAAGTAACCTTAGTGAACTGTATGTGGATTTTAAAAATCAGCACCCAGAGTTAAAGATAGGGAGATACAAATTTTGTGAAATGAGGCCAAAATGGGGTGCTTGAAGGAACATCTGCAACTCACACTGTCTGTGTCTGCACACAACATCAGAACATCAAGCTGATGGTTGCGTCAGCAAAGCTAAACGTGGACTACAAGGACCTGCTGGAATTTCTGGTCTGTGACATAAACAGTCATGACTGCATGCTCAACAAGTGTGACCAGTGTTCAGGTATAGAGGCCTTACTGCAGATGCTTGAAAAGTCAGACAAAGATGACACACTTCCTGATAAAACCACTTTTAAGAAGTGGGCTATGACTAACAGAGCAGATATGAGCACTGTCGTTCTCCCTAGGGATTAATTCTCTATTTCTCTGCCTGACATATTCAGTGCATTAAAAGACACACCATTGATTGAGGACATAAGCGTGGAAAACTTCTTCCAACCACCTGGACCAAGAACATCATTCAAAATATCTGCTGAGGACGAAGTGTGGGTTCCCATGAACATTGAACGTTCTCAGAAAACTGACACTCGCCGAATTGACTTCTGCCACTGGACACTCCCACAATGTTTCAGAGAGACTGAGTGAGGAAATCTCACCGCTTCTAATAAAACATATACATGCAAACATGTAAAATACTGTTCATTTTTTTTAATTTGTAATGCTTATATTAAATCTGTTTGTTTCTCAAAATGCATGAATAAAGAAGGGTTTCCCTAAAAACTAGCCCTTGCTCTGTAACCAGTAGAATTTCAAACTCAAATTTTTGGCTTGTTTCTGTGTCAGGTTCCTATCTGGTCCCACACCAGAGATATTGAACCCGAAATTGAGGGAAATATTAATTTCCCGCTCCCATAAAAAAAGAAAAAAGAAGTTGCAAACCTGAAATCTTCTGTGTGCACACTATACTTGCCTAGGTACCCCCTAAAAATTGTGGAATTAGTAAAGTGGAACTTTGAGCAATCTTGAGCATTACATATGGACTTAAGTTCTAAGTCTAAGGAACAAGAATGTGCTAAATGTTTTTATATGTACATGTACCTTGTAATGTCGAGATATTTTCCGTAAACATCTATATAACCAAAATTTGTTGTGTGCCATGACACAAAGATGGCCGTCATGGTTAAACCGAGTAAAATAAATAAATAATATTTTTTTTTAGTTTTGCAATACCAGGTTATCACTCAAAAAAATAAAAATTCTGGAAAATGTTAAATGGCCAAACAACCTGTATTGGATGGACTGGCCCCAACAATAATAATAATTACCTTTAATTGAAACAATTGATGCCTATGGTATTTCTCCATTTAGTAAATGTGGGTATCCGTGTATGTACCTCGGCTGTGCAGTTCAGAGGTGAGTTGTCTCTCCAGACTCTCTCTCATCTCTCTTTCTCTGTACAGCTCCATCTTTAACTCCTTTCGTTCCTGCTGCACCTGTTTCTCCTGCACACGGGCATTATCCACTGCCACCTTCAGCAGACCCTGTGCCGCCAACATAACAAAACACACACAACAATAAACATACACAAACATGCACGTAATGCACGCTATGCAACATGCATACTGTATATTATACACATTGATACTATCATTTACAAACACACAGTGGTTGTACCTGGATGTTAGTGAGCAATGTCTCGACAGAAGAGAGACCATCACCAAATAGGAAGGGGGCGGGGAAGCCAGAAGGAAGAGTCTGAGAGCCCAGAGGAAGTTTCTCAAAGCCTGGCTTCTGGATGGGCAAAGCTAGCTGAGCCTCATCTGAAAACACACACACCAAGAATAATTGAGTGATTTTATATTAGCCAGTCAGCACATACTGTACTGCGTGTGACAGAATAATGGGGGTGTACCGTACTGACATAGTAATTTAGGACAATACAGATTAGCCGGCCCGGTACACATTTTTTTAATGGTTGATAATAAGTCTTCTGTTTTAAATACTATTACAGACAAATTAGAGGTCTGCTTCCCGATCCGAGTCTGACGAGTTTAGGGCCGGGTTTGAGATGGGTTTTCAACTATATCTTCAAGTTTGAGTCGGGTTCAGTTTTTTAATTAATAATAATAAAAAAATAATAATAATCATTTATTATTAATATATATATATATATATATATATATATATATATATATATATATATATATACACACACACACACACACGTGAAGAGTCAAGTTAGTGCTACGTTTCAATTGTTTTTCTACGTAAATACACGCTGAATGGACGCCTTTAACCGGTGTGCCACGTTTCGTTTTTTCAGCATCTAACACTATTGCAAATGCATGATGTGATGTTTGGGTTATTTTAACCTTAAAACAATTAACGTTCACTGTAAATAGCTTCTGAGGCTATATTCATCAGTACGGTTTCATTCTTGTTTTTAAGCAAATATAAAGCACATGCTTGTGTGGTGGTATAGTTTGCAATATACATAGACCACACATACACATGCTACAGTGGATCCAAAAAAAGGGGAACTATACTTTTGCACGCACAATCCATGTTTTACTCCTCAAGCCCAATGCAACCCCTCCCACTCACACAGTGCCAGGCCAAAACCATCGCACCACAGCTGTAACAGAAATAGAGAGAGAGGCAAAGAGCAGTCATGATTCACCCCAGCTAATCTGGCCAGGGCCTCTCTCTGCGCACGTTGACACAGCCCGTCCAGAGCTCCCTACACAAGACAAATAGGACTGCTGGGGTGGGAATTGTGATGACAGTGTATCACGGGTCACATCGATTTCCCTGCTGCGCGCTCTCCCGCGCCCCACCAGATAACCCTGCACTCCTTTCCGCCCATTGTTCATACCCCACCTGTCTCACCTGCCATAAATTTCCCCCCTTCTTCCTTGCCACTGCAAAGGGCATTAAAGAAGAGCCAGGCGGAGAGGACTCATCCTCCTCCTCCTTTCCTTACAGGTTGACAGTGTGTGATTAAGTTTTTGGTGCCGACTGAAAGTGGCAAGCATATGAAGGTCACACAGATAGAGTGTAAAGAGGAAAGCGCGTGAGAGAAAGAGTAATAGGGTGAGAAAAGGGGTGAGCGGAAGGGGAACATGCGAGATACAACTGCAGAAATGTTAAAAAGTGCATGTGAGGGTGTGTGTTTCAACAGACACTCCTGTGCATTTGTTCTGTTCCCTCAATTGCAGGCAATTTTGGCATTGTAAATTTCGACAAGTAAACATGACATCCAAACTGTTTTCCTGAAAGCCTCCTGAAGTGTAGGAAATGTTAGAGGGCAGAAGTCAGACTGAATCTTAACTCACAATGAATTTGGAAATAGTAGATTGACTTTTCTTGAGCTAAAATAGGACTCTGCTTACCGAAATTCAAACAAATCCCCTAGTGGCCAAAATGGGAAGTGTTCAACGTAATGGCAGATAAAATGTCCACAGAGGGGGGCAAAAGCAAGCTGTAAAGAGAGTTGATTTCAGCCATAATGTATGGAGTACAGTGAAGAAGAATGCATCATTTATTAACTCTACCCCCAAACCCCAACCCTAAACTTCAAAGGAGTAAAAAATAAATATATCTTGAAGGAAGAATATAACCTATGAATCCCAATTGTTACTGTTTATGCAAACCTGATTACTTATTGGTTTTAGCAGGGGTCTCCCAAGCTGCTGATGCAAAATCTAAATGGGAGATGCCGCTTGTTAGTAACTCATTCGGAAGCAACATGCTGACTTCCTGAGTGATTATGTTGGTTGCATTCTGGTCTGGCTCCAGTCTGGTATCAAACATCCACTTTATCATGATACAATCCATTCTTGAAGGATAAAATCCTGCACACTCATACGCCACATTATGGAAGTAAAGTGGGTTGTGAATGCCGTTTCATGTTGACTTAAATGACTGGGTCATTATCAACACCACCTCAACATTTTTTAGTTATTTGTCATTATACTAGCAGGGGACTCAAATTCAAGCACAGAGAACTAAAAACTATACATCCCAGGTCAATATAAATGTAGAATGAAGGTTAATGGCAGCAGGCTCTTGAAAGCCCTGTCCTCCTGCTGGCCCCTGCACACCTAATTGCAAGTCCCTTTTAAACGACAGATTTATCTTGCTGCAGCTGCTGATAGTGCTCACTTCAATTCATTTTATTCCATCCAGCAAAGAGGGTGGAAGAGCCCTCGGCCCATGACATTTACAAAGTGCCCCCGTTCTGTCTCCCCTCACTGTATTGTGCACGAGTAATGATACTGTGTATGTATGTACGCAGGTGAGTGCTAGGCCAAGCACAATGGGATCTGTTTATTTGTAGGGTCCGTTGGATTATTTTCCTCTGGGCAGAATACAATACAACACAGAAGTCATTTTTTGCAAATGTAAACATTTTTACAAGACGCAAGTATCGTAATACTTAAAAATAACTGACAAGTAGAACGAAACAAACACATTCATCCACTCAACATTGTGAAAACACCCCCAGCTGAGAGTACAAAGTGAACAAACAGATTAATAAATAAACTAACAAAATGGAGGGAAGTGCTTTTTTTTATTATTTTTACTGACCATTGCAATCAATAATTCATCTTTCAGACCTTTTATTTGCTGTCAACTAAAAATAAAGACAATATGAAGTTACTGGAAAAAGCTTTCTTACCAGTCAGAAACAAAGAAACTCGAGTGCCGCCTTGGCCATCAGAGGAAAAAAAAAGGGAATGGAAAAGAAAGGTGGAAAAAGGAGAGGGGCACAGCTTTGGGTCAAGATTAGCTTGCAGACCAGAGAGCATCTTTTTGAAAAAAGTGCAGATGCTTGTATGTTTTCAAAGCAATCCATTAGTTTTTAATTGTGATTTATTATTATTATTATTATTTATAAAACCAGATTTGCATTTCCTGAAGGATAGGGTAAGTTACTTGAATAAGTTATTCACTAAAACTGAAATGTATTACTCATATAAATTTGTATTCAATTTACTTAAAAGAAATCAGTAATGTGATTTTTCAATTAAGTTACTTTCAAAACATTTTTGTTTTTACTCAAATGTCTTCCTTGTTCATTGTCGCATGCAAGTCATACACTGATACACAGCTCCTTGCATCTCTCTCTTACAATGACTTCTTAGTGGGCGTACGCCCTTCAGCAAAGAGACATATATATATATATACAAACATATTTCATGTTTCTAATTCAATTCTACATGAATAATACTATTTTAAGAACTTAATTGAGGTCAAAAGAAGGAGCCACAGTCCAGGATTTGAAAACTCTACCTCATCATGTCTCTTCCTCAAAAATTTCCTCTGAAGACACATTTCTCTTAACGAGTATCTTGAGATAATTTCTGCCTTCACAGAGAAGGTGGCTCCTGCAGCATGTTCCATATGGATGAACAGATGCCGGGGATGAGAACAAGAGAAAGAAGGCTATCTCCCTCAGCGCCTTTAACCCCGATGTGATTTTCTTGCCCTCACATATTTGTTCGATTTTATTTTGTACATGTGTCGTAGGGGATGTCTCCTGAATATTCAAAGGGATCCAATTAGGGGGTAATTGAGTGCGCGTCTTAGGGGCAGTGTTTTTGTCAGGTACGCGTACATGAACGCACGCACAAACACTCTAATATAGGTTTGTTTACACAAAGATTTACATATGAAGATCAAGGCACAGCACTAATCACCATAATTGCAAATGTAAATGTTAAAAGATGGGCATCAGCTAATTATATGAGGTTGTTTTGAACATGAAATGTGAGGCCTTTTTTAGCACTAGATTAATAACATCAAAATGAGAGGAAATATTATTGACAAGTGTATAGTACAGCAGGAGCAAAAAGTTGTAGGTGCAGACTCTGGTATAAATTTAGCTTAGGCCCTGTTTGGCTCTGTTTAGATTAGGTTAAAGGTATAGTTCACCCCAAAATAAAAATGCTCTCATTATTTACTCACCCTCATGATATCCAGGTGTGTATGATTTTTTCTTCACAAGAAAAAATTTGAAGAAAAATATCTTAGCTCAGTAGGTCCTTAAAATGCAAGTGAATGGTGATTTCTCTTTTGAAGCTCCAAAAATCACAGACAGTCAGCATAAACGTCATCCATACAACACCAGCTTTAACATTAATGTCTTCTAAAGTGACACGATTGCTTTTGGTACAAAAATAGATACACATTTAAGTACTTTTTAACTATATTCAAATGCTTCCAGTAAGCTTCACAAGAGGGTGGAGACCAAGCGGTCTCTCATGTGATGTATTTGCGTTGCCATTATACCGATGTAATCTCACATTCTCATCTCGACTGAGACATCGATTATAAGCACAAAAACGCACCATTGTGAGTAAAGAAACAGATAAATACAGATCTAAACTAAAACCTAACAAGCTACTGTACAGCGTTAATCCTTCTCACTTGTAAACAGCGTTCCACTTCCGACTGTGATGCATGTGCCTCAGTTCTCACATGTTTCAAATGCAATGTGCCATCACACACGCATACCACTCCTGACAAGAAGCATGATTTCGAGTTAAAAAACTACTTAAATATTCATCTTTTTCACACCAAAAGAGATTGTGTTGCTTTAGAAGACATGAATGTAACAGCTGGTGCCGTATGGATGATGTTTATGCTGCCTTAAAGATGAGGGCTATTACAGTGAATTTCACGAAAACATGTCCAGGTCATTTCACCCCCAAAACTAAGAGAAAAAATATAGTTACATTTCAACAATGGACATTTAATAATTTCAAATCTTATTTGTCAGGTTTTACTAAACATCACAATTCTTCCTATGTCAGGTTAAGTGTGTACAGTATCTATAACTTGATCTGAATGTGTTGTGCATCTGGAAGAATGACTGGACCACAAAGGTTAGAGGAGTAAGCATTAACGTCAAATCATAATGTAAAGAGAGAAAAAAAAAAAACAATAGGGAGCTAAATAAGTAAAAGCAGAGAAAATAAAGGTGAGATTAAAATAATGAGCAGAACAAGACAATATCAGATCTTCTATCCGAAGCTGATAGCACATGGACCCTGATGGTGCATTAGCCCACTAGACGAAAGAGCTTGAGAGAGACAGATCGCCCCTCTGCCAGCTACACATTTATTCCCAACAAGATGGCAGTGTTTGACAGGAGGCACCAGGGGAGCCCTAAAGCATGGGGATCCAAATGCCTGGGTGGTATTTATAGCTGTGAGAAACAGTCCAATCAGAGCCAACTCACACAGGATAAACTAGACAGAAGAAAACCCTAGAGGAACAACTCACAGATACCCAAACACAGAGATGTTTAGATAAATCTTGCATTACTGGACAGTGCCCAGTCTATATGATTTTGCTATAGTTTACATGACGATAAGGAATTGAATGTGCTTGTGAAAAATACCATATGTCAGATCTTCTGAGTCACTGATCATCTGTTTAAGTTTACTATGAGAATTTGGATACAGACAAAAACAATTCTTCGGCTTGTTGGCTTGAATGTTGTAGCCGTTTTATTAAACTAAAATGTATGGAACCTGGAAGGCCGCTACAATGAAAATGTAATGATATACACCACCTTACCACTGCTAAAGTGTAACTGATGTTATTGTAAAATATCACCACAACTCTTTGGCTGAACTTGATTCAATCATGTACAGTGGTTCCACATGTTTCAAATGAGTTTTCTTGAATTAAAATCACCCTATAATTTTTATTTGAATAATTCAAGTAGAGGGAATCTAACTGGATCAGGTAAACCCAACAAAATGAAGGCCCATCAAAATAATTCAAATGAAACTCTTTTAGTGATATGCTAGCTAGAGCCAGATCATTTTAGCATGCTAAATACATGCTGGTAGGAAGCACTACTGAGCACAACTTGGTCACTATGCTTTGGTAGCACAGCAATTGCTCAGTGGATAAAACAATATGTAGGATACTCAAATGTATCCTCAAATGGTCCTCAGCCTCAAAACTCCACTCTTCAACATGATGGTAACCCCCCAAAACTACACCATAACAGACATTGTTCTAAATCACAACATAACAAAACATTAAACACTAACAATTCTCCCTCTTTATATGAATTTTGCACAAAGACTTAATTCATTAATATTACTTAATGTTAACATGCAAATGTTGCTGGGAACTGTCATCTGTCCAATTTCAGTTAACCAAACAAAAATAGGTTTCACAAAGCAAATGGGTAAAGTAAAGCTAACATGTTGCCTTTTTTTATTTATTCTATTTTTACTTGTATTTAATTTTTTTAAATCAACTCTTGGCCCCTTGGTTCCATGATTTTTTTTTTGTTGAGTAATATGAAAATTGTAGGATTAAATAAAACTGATAATAGTGGAAGTTTTTTTTTTTTTTTTTTTGTCAGTCAAAACGTCACATTTCCTTGCACTGATGATGTTTTTTGGAACATTCTAAAATCATGGAGCTGGTATAACTAGGATTATCAGGATAAAATTGAGAATTTGAATACTGATGTAAAGGAATCTTCGTCCTGTTGACTTGTCACTTGCTATAACGTAATTGTAACTGCCGCCAAACTGCAAGCGATATTCTCACCAAAGTCAGAGGTAATATAACACAGGGGGTGCTCCCTATTACCTCTTAATTTTGGTCTTCAACTTCACAAAAATTAACCAGGATTCAAAACTTGATGTCCACAGGACCCCTGATGCACTGGAGCACGGAATAACAAGCTACATTGAAACCAGGCCCCCCAAAAAGGAAATTCACAAAGCACTTAATGAGCTCAATCAAAGCACAGGACCAATGTTTGTTAGTTAACCCCCATGATACACACATATACACAAAAAATATGAAAGAAAGACAATAAAAGCCAAAGCAGTAATGGGTTGAAGGAGGAAGTGAATGAGAGGGCATTAGTGTATATTACATTTTGACAGCCATATGCGGACTAGACTGCAGAATAAGTTCTGGCTGTTTTGGAAGAAACTATAAAAGATGGCTGGATTGTAAAAATGTTTAACTTTTTTAAACTATGAAAACAAATAACAAACAAGATGAATCTGGGAGCATTCTCGCTTATCTCTGACGTGTCAGAAACAACAAGTGAGGGCAATTTAAACTAACAAATACACCTGCAAATAAACAGGAAAGTAAACAAACTGGAAAGGAGGCCAGGCTGCATATTCCTGACACTCCAGCCCTGGGCCTAATGAATATGTGTACATGAAATGAGCCTTAATGAGTGCTTCCTTCTCCCCCAATTAGCATGTGAAGAGCAGTAGGTGGAATATTAAATGAGAAGAATACTAGGTCAACACTGCAGCCCTTAACCTGAGCGCAGGAGGAATGGACCTGCAAGATGAACGTGTCTCCAGAGACACAAAAGAGAACCGGAGACGCCAGCGAGAAAGTTTTTTGCATCCATTCTGAAGTTCTTTCATTTCTTTATTAAGAACTGTGAACCCTTTTGTAACCTATTTTATGGGACACTGTGGTTGGAAGATCAAACTAAATTTTTTTTCTCTTTAAAGATCCCATGAATGGGGGGGGGGCACAACATGTCTGTTACCTTTGAAACCATCTATACTTCAAAGCTAACAGACTCCCTAAAAGTTGACAAAATTGTTTTATTTTAATAAAAACTAAAAATTATACTAATCATTTATTTTTATAAATAGTTCACCCAAAAATTAAAATGTTGGCATGGTAATACAGTAAGGCACTTACAATAGACGTGAATGAGGCCAGTCCACAAAAATAAAAGGAATATTCTGTGTTTAATACAAGTTTAATACAATTACTAATCAAGTTTAAACTTACATGTATATATATACAAACATGTATATTTAAATACAAACATGTACATAGATGTTGCTGACATTATTGTAGCACAATTTGTGCTGAATACAGTATAATGAGACTTTTGAGATGAATATGGTTTAAGTAACAAGTAATAAGCACACATGTCAGGGCATGTCAAAACATCTCCAGGATCCCAAAAATCCCTCAGACTACAGATGGGTAAGCTCAATCGACAGTGTTTGTGGCATAATATTGATTACCACAAAAATGATATTTGACATGCCCCTCCTGTTAACATAAATGTTAAAATACTCACTGTTTCCACAGTATAGCCATAAAACATCAACATTATGTGTGTAAACATGGTTTTAGTGTGATGAAATCACTTACTAACCTTTTCTGTGGAAAGTTACAGCCAATTTTACAACTTTGTTGCTATGACGCAGTAACACATTAAAACCTAAAATGACTGTAAAAACAACGATTTAAACAACCTTACAGCTCAAATAATACACACGATTCACCAGAAGAATTAATGCAAGTGCTTTTATTAAATTAGAAGCTTCACATTCTGCCTTTAAACCTTCCAGAAATTGTCCTCAGTCACTTCCATTATAAGAGCTTCAGTGTAACACAGGTTTTTGATTTTATAGAGAAAAGGAGGGACTTATTTTACAAAATATTTTTTGGCGGTAATCGACAGTATGCCACAAATGCTGTCGATTGAGCTTAACTTGTATTAAACCCTGAATATTCCTTTAAAATACACACAGTTTCAAGAATAGCCACAAGACACAAACATAATAGCCTACATGTTAACATGATTTTATTGTGATAAAATCAGGGATTTACTGGCATTACGCCGTTTACCAGATTAAAGGGTTTACTGGTGTTACGTTGCCATAATAACGTAGATGTAATATTGAATATTACTTTACACAGATAAGGTAAATAAACCTTTTTTTATCACACTAAAATCATGCTAACATGTATATTGTTTACGTCTTGTAGCTATACATTTGAAACTGTACTTGAATGCGTACGGATTGGTCCCATTGAATTCCATTGTGACTCACTGTAATAGTGGGTTTGCTTTTTTTTAAGTAAACAAGCGACGAGTCAGATAATCTTTGTGGTAATTAACATTATGCTGCAACTGCTGTTCATTGAGCTTAACTTAAATTGAATCTGTAATATTTCTTTAAGAAAGAAAGTCATATGATGACAGAGTTTTCATTTTTGTGTGATCTAAGTAGCTTTGGATAATTGCGAACGTACAACTGATCATTTACATTATTTAATACTGGAGCTGGCTTGTGAGAATTTCTTTTGTCAGTACGAGTGTCTCTGTCAGCCTTGGGGCAACTTCAGATGTGATACTGACACCGTTAGCATGCACAGGAGACTGAGCAAGCCTGAGAGACAAAAACCTGTTCCAACTTTTCTCTCAGAACCAGAGCAGAACACAAGCACCTGTCCTCACCCCTCTCTTTCTCTCTGGCTTCATTTCTGTGTGTGTGTGAGAGAGAGAGAGGATATAGTGAGCGCTATCATTTATCACCTGTGTTCTCGTCCAAAAATGTCGCTTTTGTGAGGTGACTTTCAACCGTGCTAACCTTGCCCCAAATTGCTAACAGTAACAGTTTACTTTTTATTTTTCAACACTGATCTTACTTGTCTAATATCTGTTCCTCATCTTTAACACAAAGCGAAACACTGCGTGCCGTAAGCAGACTCTCAATCCCTCCAGCCAAAGAGCTCTTGAGGGCCACTGGGGCCCCACAAAGGGTCTTGGTTTAATTAAACCATCACAAATGCGCTTAGAACAGCAATCAACATAATGATCAAAAAGGGTCTTCAAAGCCCATGGATGGTCCCCTTTGCACATATCAGAAGAAGGAGCTTGTGAATAAACAAACAGCAATGACGGTTAAAAATACGAAGCTCAAAAAAGCCAAGCACTTGCACTTTGAGGGCCGATCCTTGACTTGGACCGTGGTCAAGCATTTGTGGCGAACGAGAGGTTCCTTTCATGTTTGTTGTGACTTATTTACCAGCACGATTATCTCAAAGGCAGAAAAAATGGCACACATTTCTATCAGAAATCATTACAGACCATTTCAAATAATTTCCGCGCAGCTAATTTTATAATAGCGCAGGGAAAAATGGATTGTAACCAGATGCCACAGATCTACTCTGTGGAAAACTGGACAGAGCAATTACACAGCACAAAGTCTTTGCCTACCAGTGCTATTTCTCACACACACAAACGTTACACTAAGTGCTTCTATTGCCAAAGTGCTCCACATCAGGTTAAGACAAATACATTAGCACATTATCATACAACACGTAAGATAGACTGCAAACCAATCTTTGTTTAGAATGAAGTGATTTTATTTTCAAGACTATTAAAAAATAACCAGGAAAATTACAACATTTTGGTGTCTGTATAGCATATCATTATGTTGGACAAAGTGTTCAAAATGTGAAATAAGTGTGAAGCTTCTGTTGTAGCTACGGTAAATGTTAGTTTATGATGCAAATATTGATTAAATGTTACTAATAGTGTTTCCTTCACAACTTACTGTGTACAGATACGTCTATCATACAATCTAGAACTGGTTAATTTGAGCAAGTACATTCATGGTTATCTTTGAGATGGAATACTACAATACTTGGTTGATACTGCATGCTGCCTACTTTATTTTAAACAGTATGTGAAACAGGATGCAGTATGCAATGATAAACATTTTGTTTTGAAAATTAGTGTGCTACATTGTTGTCACATGAAAGTACTATGATGCATATTTAAGTCAGTGTGGTATCCAGTCATTATAACAAGTCACTACTGTCTTTTTCAATATTCAGTATTTTATATTATAAATATAAAATATGTATTTAATAAATATAAACAAATATTAGCATA